>NW_021937815.1:0-3602 GCF_001715985.3 Manacus vitellinus
GGAGCCACAACTAGTCAGGTCTTGTGTTCTTTGGGGGGCCAGACTCTGCCCAGACTGGGGGGGGTGTGTGTTGGAAGCACAAAAGAATGAAGAAAATGCAAAGCTCAACATGCAATGGGGCCCGCGGGGATCAGAACAGACACAAAAATCAGATGAAAGTCCTGTGGTGTGTTGTAGTAGTTAAGCCTAAGCCTTCCTGGAAACCAGGAAGGAACTAGGGAAGTAACCAAGGAAGTATTCCACCCTATTCCTTTACGTAAACAGACGTATAAATAGGAGGGGAGGAGCAATTGAGGCTCTATTCATTTCTGGCGAGATTTGGGACAGCAGAGTCCTGCAGCTGATCCTGCTTTTGGGGGGGAGGCCTGGTGAGGCCTGGTTGGGCCTGTGGGGCCTCTCGTTTCTTTCCGATCCGGGAAGTGGTCTGGTGGCGTGGCATGATCCTGTTTTCCCAAGGGAAGTGTGGAGATTTTGTTTTGTTCGTTCTTTATAGATTGTGTATATCTGTTTTGGTTTTCTTTTTGTTCCTTTTCCCTTTCCCCTTTCCCTTTCCCTTCAGGGGGTGTTTGGGGTTCCTTTTTTATATGTACATAGTATTTTAACTGTATATAACTATGATATATGTAAAAATATCTATATATTTTGATATAATTCTGCATAAACAGAATTGTGGTACATCCCAGGCAGGGATAGAATGGGCCACAAATTTTGGAATAATTAGAACCAGGGAGTTTTGGCACTGTGGAACCCCATGGAACAAAGGGAACATGACAGAACCTGATGGAATAAAGGGGACACTCTGACCCTGCAGCACCTCATGGAACCAAAGGGAGTCTAGGACGTGGCAGGGCCTGATGGAAACAAAGAAACCTCCTGGGAACAAAGGGACCCTGGACACTGCCAAAAGTCAGGGAGATAAGGGAACCCCAGGACACTGTGGAATCTCCTGGAATCCAGGGGCCATTGGAATCCACTGGGGCCTCCTGGAACCAAAGGGAACATGGGACACTGTGGAACCTCATGGAATCAAAAGGACCCCGGGACTTTGTCAGGGAATCCAGGGGCCAGTGTGACATCCCAGAACCTTTTGGAACCAAAGGGAACCAATGGGATATTGTGGAATCTCATGGAATCAAGGGTCCATTGTGACCTTGTGGAACCTCACAGAATCCAGGGGCCATTCTGATTCTGCAAGGCCTTCTGGAGTCAAAGGGACCATTGTGACACTGGGAAAACTCATGGAATCATTGGGCTATTGTGACACTGCAGGGCCTTATGGAGCCAAAGAACGCTGGGAAACAGTGCAACCTCATGGAATCAAGGAGCCATCGTTCCACTGTGGAGCCTCAAGAAATAAGGGATCCAATCTTTGCCTCAGATTTTGTCAAAAATTAAAGTTAAGGAATTACAGAAGTGGGATTGAACCACTTATTTCAAACTGGTTTTATTGATTGACCAAGTGAGAATATTTATATAAAATGAATCATTTATTCTTACAAATGGTCAGACAAAAGATCTAAAGCAGAATTATTTACTACAGAGTATAACGGCTAAAACTACTAGTAGCATAGTATAAGATAGGATAGTGCACTATATTGAAGCAATTATTGAAACAGTTATATTAAAGCCAGCAAAAAGAAACAATTCTCACATAGAGATCTGATGGAACTCATCACACCAGCGGTCATGGGGAGATTTCTTTTGCTCAACCTTGAGGAGGGTCCTTGGAGGGCGTCCCCAGCCAAGGCAGGAATCTCCACACATCTACCCCAAGAAGGGCTGTGTCAGAAGAACCTGCCTGCATGAAAGGGGACTGGACTTCTCTAGTAGGAAGGGATTGACTGCTCCTCACAAATGGACAGGCCAGTGAGCAGCTTCTCTGTCCCATCCAACTTCCAAAAGCAGGATGTGTGTTTGGAGTTGGGTGAACCAGGCTGGTTTGAGCATCATTCAACACCAAAACCATTCCCATGGTGCCGCTGGTGACTCTCAGATCTCACAGACAGCTTGCATGAGAGCTGGCACTGTTGGCATTGTCTGATGGCATTTTAGGCCTTCTCAGGGCAGGCCCTCCTGCCACCCGGGTCGAGAGGTTGGCTGTGAAAGTCCATCCTGGAGATGCACAGGGAGCCAAGAGTTGGGCTCCTGAGTGACATCCAACAATGGACAGGGGGATGGGACTGACCAGATGAAAGTGTCTCAGGTAGATCTGACCACTCCTTGGGCCTGGCCATCCACACAGATGTTTCCCCAGTGAACAGATACTACAGAGGATGTTTGATAACGTTTCTGTAACCCCAGAATATTGGAATAAATGTAGATTTAACTCTGTACAACACAGAAATTCATTCATTTTCTCTTTTTCTCCATCTGTCAATCGAGGGAACTTGTGGCTTCAGTGTGTGACTCACTGTGTGCAAAGGGCAAATATCGACAGAATCCGGGGCAGGGAGTGTTGGGGGGATCTTGGGATCTGTGCTTGACACAGAAGGGGTTTACTATTGGTCGAAGACTATCTACAGTGCAAAGTGGACTTCAGTGGAGGCAATGTCGACCTAATATACAGCAGGGGAAGGACTTTTGTTTTTTATTGAGCTGTGCCTTCCTTTGGTTTTGTTTGCTGACCATAAATGAACATCCCTCTGTGTCTCGGGCAGCTCTTTCTCCAAGCCAAGCAGGTGGGAGTTGGTGCCAAGGAGCTGAAACCTGCAGGTCCAGCTTTGAGTGGAGGGAGCTCAGATTTGCCCAAGGCTGCTTTGAGTGCCAGGGGTTTGATGAGGGAATGGTGGGGTGGGGATAGGGATTAAGTCTGATGGATTGTCAGATATAAAAGGGTCTTGATTTTCTTATCTCTTTAGGCTGAATTGGGACATGCCTGGGATCACTATCAAATGGAGATTGCTGATATCAATGTATAAACAGGAAAAAAATAAACAGGTCACAAAAAAGGAAGTATTTTCTCATTGCTTCTTTAATACAATATATTCATTTTGAATGCACTTCTGAGATTCTGAGATCTAATTAACCACAAAAGAAATTAAGACTTACAAGTTAATTATCTCCAAGGGGCTTGTTTGGTTAAGATGCCAACACTGAAAATAGAGTGTGGAGGAATGAGCAGACAAAGAGACCATCCCTGGGGCTGGAGAAGCAGGAACTCAGTCACTGGTTCCAGGTGAAAAATGGACTGGGGGATGTTTATGTGAGAGCCGATAAAGGGTGTGCTGGTTTCAGGAGGAGTACAGTTAAATTTCTTCCCCGTGGCCAGTGCAGGGCTGTGTTCTGTCTTTGTGATGAACACAGGGTTGATAATCACAGAATGACAGAATAGGATGAGTTGGAAGGGACCCACAAGGATCATCCAGTCCAACCCTTAACCCTTAACCCTCATCCCCAAGAGTCACACCATGGGCCTGAGAGGATCATCCAAACACTTCTTGAGCTCTGTCAGCCTTGGTGCTGTGCCCACTGCCCTGGGGAGCCTGGTCAGTGCCCAACCACCCTCTGGGAAAAGAATCTTTTTCTAAGATCCAATCTCACCCTGCCTTGACACAACTCCAGGCCATTCCCTCTGTCCTGTCCCTGGTCCCCCCAGAGCAGAG
>NW_021937816.1:0-2180 GCF_001715985.3 Manacus vitellinus
GGGCTATCGGGGCCGTGGCGGGGCCGAAGCTGGTGGGGACACCCAAGTTTTTCCCAAATTTCCCCTCATTTTTCCCAATTTTTCATCCATTTCTCCCAAATTTCTCACTCTTTCCCCAATTTTACCCCCATTTCCCCCATTTTTCCCAAATTTCCGCATTTTTCTCAATTTTTCCCCATTTTTTTCCAAATTCCTTCCATTGTTCCCAAATTTCCCCCATTTTTTCCCATTTTCCCCAAATTTCCCCCCATTTTTCCCAACTTTCCCCAATTTTTCATCCAATTTTACCCAAATTCCCCCTTTTTTTCTCAATTCACCCCATTTTTCCCAAATTTCCCCATTTTCCCCAAATTCCGCCATTTTTTCTCAATTTTTTCCTAAATTTCCCCTAATTTTTCCCAATTATCCCCCATTTTTCCTGATTTTTCACCCGTTTTCCCCAAATTTCTTACTTTTTTCCCAGTTTTCCTTTCATTTCCCCTCAAAATCCCCCATTTCCCCAAATTTCTGACTTTTTCCCCAAAATTTCCCCCGTTTTTCCACATTTTCCCAGATTTTCCCCAATTTTCCTAAATTTCCCCCCATTTTTCCCCATTTTTATCAATTTTCCCCAAATTTCCCACTTTTTTCTCAAATTTTCCCCCATTTTTCCCAATTTTTCATTCGTGTTCACCAAATTTCCCACTTTTTTCCCCAATTTGTCCCCATTTTCCCCAAAATTCCTGGTTTTTTCCCCCCATTTTTTCCACTGGGGAAATTTGGGAAATTTGGAAAACTGGGGACCCAAAAATCCAAGAAAATGTGGGGAAATGGGGGAAAAATGTGGGGAAAATCTGGAGAAAAATCTGTGAAAATGTGGGAAAAATGGGGGAAAATCAGGAAAATGGTGAAAAATCTGGGAAAATGTGGGAAAATGGGGCAATTGCGGAAAATTCTGGGAAAAATGTGAGAAAAATCCGGGGAAATGGGGAAAACTGGGGGAAAATGTGGGAAATTCTGGGGAAAATGGTGAAAAATATGGGAAAATATGGAAAAATGAGGAAAAAAGGGGGAAAATGGGGAAAAATGTGTGAAAATCTGGGAAAATGTGGGAAAAATGGGGGGAACATCTGGGAAAATGGGGGGAAATGGAGAAAAAATCCGGGAAAATGGGGAAAAAATTGGGAAAAAACTGGGAAAATGGGGAAAAATTGGGAAAAAACCTGGGAAATTCTGGGGAAAATGGGAGAAAATCTGGGAAAAATGTGGAAAAAATGGGGGGGAAGGGGAAAAAATGGGAAAAATCTGGGAAAATAGGGAAAAAATGGGGAATATTCTGGGAAAATCTGGAAATATGGGGGAAAAAATGTGAGAAAAATGGGGAAAAATCTGGGAAAAATGGGGGAAAATGAGGAAAAATCTGGGAAAATGTGGAAAAAATGTGGGAAAAATCATGGAAACTGGGGGGAAATTGGGAAAAAATCCGGGGAAATGTGGGAAAAAAAGGGGGGAAATCTGGGAAAATGGGGAAAATAATTGGGAAAAAATCTGGGAAAAAATGGGAAAAATGAGGAAAAATCTGGGGAAATAGGGAGAAAATCTGGGAAAATGTGGGAAAAAATTTGGGAAAATGTGGGAAAATGGGGAAAAATCGGAGAAAATGGGGGCGAAATGGGGAAAAATCTGGGGAAAATGGGGAAAATGGGGAAAAACTGTGGGGAAAATGGGGGAAATGAGGAGAAATCCGTGAAAATGGGGGAAAATGAGGAAAAATGTGTGAAAATGGGAAAAATGGGAAAAAAATCCGGAAAAATGGGGAAAATCGGGAAAAATCAAGAAAAATGGGGGAAAATCTGGGAAAATGTGGGAAAATCTGGAAGAAAATCTGGACGAAAATCTGGAGAAAAATCTGAGAAAATGTGGGAAAATGGGAAAAAATGTGGGAAAAATGTGGGAAAATGTGGGAAATTGTGGGAAAAGTGGAGGAAAAATCTGGGAAAATGGGGAAAAAATAGGGAAAAATCTGGGAAAATCTGGGAGAAATCTGGGAAAATGGGGACAAACTGGGGGGGAAATGCTGGAAATTCTGGGGAAAATGGGGGGAATGGAGAAAAATGGGAAAAAATCCCAGAAAATGGGAGAAAATGGGGAAAGATTTAAAAAAATGGGAAAAAATCTTGGGAAAATCTGGGAAAAATGGG
>NW_021937817.1:0-3909 GCF_001715985.3 Manacus vitellinus
TTTTTAGGTGCTTTTAATCCACTTTTTGGTCATTTTAATCCATTTTTTGCCCGTTTTAACCCATTTTTTGCCCGTTTTAACCCATTTTTTCACTGTTTTAACTCATTTTTTGGTCATTTTAACTCATTTTTTCACCATTTTAACTCATTTTTTCACCATTTTAACCCATTTTTTCACTGTTTTACCCCATTTTTCACCGTTTTAACCCATTTTTTCACCGTTTTAACCCATTTTTTCACCGTTTTAATTCATTTTTTCACCGTTTTACCCCATTTTTTTACCACTTTAACCCACTTTTGAGCCGTTTTATTCCATTTAAATCAATTTTTAGGTGCTTTTAATCCACTTTTTGGTCATTTTAATCCATTTTTTGCCCGTTTTAACCCATTTTTTGCCTGTTTTAATTCATTTTTTCACCGTTTTAACCCATTTTTTGATCATTTTAACCCATTTTTTCACCATTTTAACTCATTTTTTCACCATTTTAACCCATTTTTTCACTGTTTTACCCCATTTTTCACCGTTTTAACCCATTTTTTCACCGTTTTAACTCATTTTTTGCCCGTTTTAATTCATTTTTTCACCGTTTTAACCCATTTCTTTACCACTTTAACCCATTTTTGAGCCGTTTTATTCAATTTAAATCAATTTTTAGGTGCTTTTAACCCATTTTTTGCCCGTTTTAACCCATTTTTTCACCGTTTTACCCCATTTTTTCACCGTTTTAACTCATTTTTTCACCGTTTTGCCCCATTTTTTCACCGTTTTACCCCATTTTTTCACCGTTTTAACCCGTTTTTTGCTGTTTTTGCCCCGTTTTTCAGCTGTGGGAGGACAAGGAGGGCAAGAAGAAGATGAACAAGAACAACGCCAAGGCCCTGAGCTCCCTGCGGCAGAAGCTCAGGAAGTACAACCGCGACTACGAGGGGCAGATCGCGGCCTACAGACAGGTAAAAGGGCATTTAAATTAAATTAAATTAAATTAAATTAAATTCAAATTAATTAAAGGGGGTTTATTTGGGGTTAAATGGGGGTTAAATGGGGTTTAAATGGGATTTAAATTAAATTAAATGGGATTTAAATTGAATTAAATGGGATTTAAATGGGATTTATTGGGATTTAAATGGGATTTTATGTGAGTTAAATGGGATTTAATTGGGATTTAATGGGGATTTTTTTGGGTTAAATGGGATTTAAATGGGATTTAAATGGGATTTAAATTAAATTAAATTAAATTAAAAGGGGTTTATTGGGGTTAAATGGGGGTTAAATGGGGGTTAAATGGGGTTTAAATGGGATTTAAATTAAATTAAAGGGGGTTTATTGGGGTTAAATGGCATTTAAATGGGATTTAAATTTAATTAAATGGGATTTAAATTAAATTAAATGGGATTTAAATGGATTTAAATTAAATTAAATGGGATTTAAATTAAATTAAATGGGATTTAAATTAAATTAAAGGGGATTTATTGGGGTTAAATGGGATTTAATTGGGTATTTATTGGGGTTAAATGGGGCTTAAATTGGATTTAAATTAAATTAAATGGGATTTAAATTGAATTAAATGGGATTTAAATTAAATTAAATGGGATTTATTGGGGTTAAATGGGGGCAGATCGCGGCCTACAGACAGGTAAAAGGGGATTTAAATTAAATTAAATTAAATTAAATTAAATTAAAATTAATTAAAGGGGGTTTATTGGGGTTAAATGGGGGTTAAATGGGGGTTAAATGGGATTTAATGGGTATTTATTGGGGTTAAATGGGATTTAATTGGGATTTATTGGGGTTAAATGGCATTTAAATGGCATTTAAATGGGATTTAAATGGGATTTAAATTTAATTAAATGGGATTTAAATTAAATTAAAGGGGATTTATTGGGGTTGAATGGGAGTTAAATGGCATTTAAATGGGATTTAATGGGGTTAAATGGGATTTAAACAGGATTTATTTGGGTTAAATGGGATTTAAATGGGATTTAATGGATATTTATTGGGGTTAAATGGGATTTAAATGGGATTTAAGTGGGATTTAAATTAAATTAAATGGGATTTATTGGGGTTAAATGGGGGCAGATTGTGGCCTACAGACAGGTAAAGGGGATTTAAATTAAATTAAATTAAATTAAATTAAATTAAATTAAATTAAAGGGGGTTTATTTGGGGTTAAATGGGGGTTAAATGGGATTTAATGGGTATTTATTTGGGTTAAATGGCATTTAAATGGGTTTTAAATTAAATTAAATGGGATTTAAATTAAATTAAATGGGATTTATTGGGTATTTATTGGGGTTAAATGGGGATTTAATGGGGATTTAATGGGATTTAAATGGGATTTAATGGGGTTAAATGGGATTTAAAGGGGGTTAAATGGGATTTAATGGGGTTAAATGGGGATTTAAATGGGATTTAAATTAAATTAAATGGGATTTAAATTAAATTAAAGGGGATTTATTGGGGTTAAATGGGGGCAGATCGCGGCCTACAGACAGGTAAAAGGGCATTTAAATTAAATTAAATTAAATTAAATTAAATTAAATTAAAATTAATTAAAGGGGGTTTATTTGGGGTTAAATGGGGGTTAAATGGGATTTAAATGGAATTTAATGGGTATTTATTGGGGTTAAATGGGATTTAATTGGGATTTATTGGGGTTAAATGGCATTTAAATGGGATTTAAATGGGATTTAAATTTAATTAAATGGGATTTAAATTAAATTAAATGGGATTTATTGGGGTTAAATGGGGGTTAAATGGCATTTAAATGGGATTTAATGGGGTTAAATGGGATTTAAACAGGATTTATTTGGGTTAAATGGGGTTTAAATGGGATTTAATGGATATTTATTGGGGTTAAATGGGATTTAAATGGGATTTAAGTGGGATTTAAATTAAATTAAATGGGATTTATTGGGGTTAAATGGGGGCAGATCGTGGCCTACAGACAGGTAAAAGGGGATTTAAATTAAATTAAATTAAATTAAATTAAATTAAAATTAATTAAAGGGGGTTTATTTGGGGTTAAATGGGGGTTAAATGGGGGTTAAATGGGATTTAAATTAAATTAAATGGGATTTAAATTAAATTAAATGGGATTTATTGGGGTTTATTGGGGTTAAATTGGGATTTAAATTAAATTAAATGGGATTTATTGGGGTTTATTGGGGTTAAATTGGGATTTAAATTAAATTAAATGGGATTTATTGGGGTTTATTGGGGTTAAGTGGGTATTTAATGGGATTTAAATGGGATTTAATGGGGATTTATTGGGGGTTAAATGGGATTTAAATGGGATTTAAATTAAATTAAAGGGCATTTAGATTAAATTAAATGGGATTTAAATTAAATGGGATTTAAATTAAATTAAATGGGATTTAAATTAAATTAAATGGGATTTAAATTAAATTAAATGGGATTTAAATTAAATTAAATGGGATTTATTGGGGTTTATTGGGGTTAAATGGGATTTATTGGGATTTATTTGGTTTAAATTGGGATTTAAATGGGATTTAATGGAATTAAATGGGATTTATTGGGGTTAAATTGGGATTTATTGGGGTTAAATTGGGGTTTATTGGGGTTAAATGGGATTTATTGGGATTTATTGGGTTTAAATTGGGATTTAAATGGGATTTAATGGAATTAAATGGGATTTTTTGGGGTTAAATTGGGATTTATTGGGATTTATTGAGGTTAAATTGGGGTTTATTGGGGTTAAATTGGTATTAAATGTGATTTATTTGGTTTAATGGAATTAAATGGGATTTATTTGGGTTAAATTGGGATTTATTGGGATTTTTTGGGGTTAAATTGGGATTTTTTGGGGTTAAATTGGGGTTTTTGTCCCCCCCCGTTCCCAGAACCCGGAGCAGTCGGACGAGGACGAGGAGAAGAGTCGGAGGGACTCGG
>NW_021937818.1:0-7211 GCF_001715985.3 Manacus vitellinus
AGTTGTTGGGGCAGCCTGAGCACTTCTTGGGGAACAAGAACTTTCTGTGGTGGCACCTTTTGTCTGGCAGGAATCTTCATTTGGATTCAACTTTTTAAAAGGTGGGACCGGTCATTGCAGAGCAGGGCTGAAAAAAGGGAACAGCAGCTCTTTCCACCAGGAAAAAAGTCTGGAAGCTTTGGTTTTGAGGTGCAGTTGTTGGGGCACCTGGGCACTTCTTGGGCAGGAAGAGTTTTCTGTGGTGGCACCTTTTGTCTGGCAGGAGTCCTCATTTGGAGTAAATTTTTCGGGAGGTGGGACGAGCCATTGCACAGCAGGGCTGAAGAAATGGAACAGCAGCTCTTTCCACCAGGAAAAAAAGTCTGGAACCTTTGGTTTGGAGGTGCAGTTATTGGGGCACCCTGGGAAGTTCTTAGGAAGCAAAGAGCTTTCTGTGGTGGCACCTTTTGTCTGGCAGGAATCTTCATTTGGATTCAAGTTTTTAAATGGTGGGACCGGTCATTGCAGCACAGGGCTGAAAAAAGGGAACAGCAGCTCTTGCCCTAAGGAGAAAAAGTCTGGATCCTTTGGCTTCAGGTGTAGTTGGTGCAGTCTGGGCATTTCTTGGGCAGCAAAGAGCTTTCTGTGGTGGCACCTTTTGTCTGGCAGGAATCTTCATTTGGATTCAACTTCTTAGAACGTAGGACCGGTCATTGTAGCGCAGGGCTGAAAAAAGGGAACAGCAGCTCTTTCCACCAGGAAAAAAAGTCTGGAAGCTTGGGCTTTGAGGTGCAGTTGTTGGGGCACCTGGGCACTTCTTGGGCAGGAAGAGTTTTCTGTGGTGGCATCTTTTGTCTGGCAGGAGTCCTCATTTGGAGTAAATTTTTCGGGAGGTGGGACGAGCCATTCCAGAGCAGGGTTGAAGAAATGGAACAGCAGCTCATTCCACCAGGAAAAAATGTCTGGAAGCTTTGGCTTTGAGGTGCAGTTGTTGGGGCAGCCTGAGCACTTCTTGGGGAACAAGAACTTTCTGTGGTGGCACCTTTTGTCTGGCAGGAATCTTCATTTGGATTCAACTTTTTAGAACGTGGGACCGGTCATTGCAGAGCAGGGCTGAAAAAAGGGAACAGCAGCTCTTTCCCTAAGGAAAAAAGTCTGGATCCTTTGGTTTCAGGTTGTTGGGGCACCTGGGCACTTCTTGGGCAGGAACAGTTTTCTGTAGTGGCATCTTTTGTCTGGCAGGAATCTTCATTTGGAGTAAGTTTTTCATGTGGTGGGACCGGCCATTGCAGCGCAGGGCTGAAAACAGGGAACAGCAGTTCTTGCCCTAAGGAAAAAGAGTCTGGAAGCTTTGGTTTTGAGGTTCAATTGTTAGTGTAGCCTGGGCACTTCATGGGCAGCAAGAGTTTTCTGTGGTGGCACCTTTTGTCTGGCAGGAATCTTCATTTGCATTTAATTTTCCAGGAGCTGGGCCTGGCCATTGCAGCGCAGGCCTGAAAAAAGGGAACAGCAGTTCTTTCAACCAAGAAAGAAAGTCTGGAACCTTTGGTTTCAGGTGTAGTTGGTGTAGGCTGGGCAGTTCTTGGGCAGGAAGAGTTTTTTGTGGTGGCACCTTTTGTCCGGTAGGAATCCTCATTTGGAGTAAATTTTTCAGAAGGTGTAACAGGCCATTGCAGGCCATGCTGTAAAAACGGAACAGCAGCTCTTTCCAGCAGGAAAAAACGTCTGGAAGCTTTGGCTTTGAGGTGCAGTTGTTGGGGCAGCCTGAGCATTTCTTGGGGAACAAGAACTTTCTGTGGTGGTACCTTTTGTCTGGCAGGAATCTTCATTTGGATTCAACTTTTTAAATGGTGGGACCAGCCATTGCAGCACAGGGCTGAAAAAAGGGAACAGCAGCTCTTTCCACCAGGAAAAAAGTCTGGAAGCTTTGGGCTTTGAGGTGCAGTTGTTGGGGCACCTGGGCACTTCTTGGGCAGGAAGAGTTTTCTGTGGTGGCATCTTTTTGTCTGGCAGGAGTCCTCATTTTGGAGTAAATTTTTCGGGAGTGGGACGGAGCCATTGCACAGCAGGGCTGAAGAAATGGAACAGCAGCTCTTTCCACCAGGAAAAAAAGTCTGGAAGCTTTGGCTTTGAGATGCAGTTGTTGGGGCAGCCTGGGCAGTTTATGGGCAGCAAGAGTTTTTTGTAGCGGCACCTTTTGTCTGGCAGGAATCTTCATTTGTATTCAATTTTCCAGGATGTGGGACCGGTCAATGCAGCGCAGGGCAGAAAAAACTGAACAGCAGCTTATTCCACCAGGAAAAAAGTCTGGATCCTTTGGCTTCCGGTGCATTTTATGGGGCAGCCTGTGTACTTCTTAAGGAACAAGACCTTTCTGTGGTCGCACCATTTTTCTGGCAGGAATCTTCAGTTGGATTCAATTTTCCAGAAGGTTGGACCGGCCATTGCAGCACAGGCCTCAAAAAAGGGAACAGTAGGTCTTTCCAACAGGAAAAAAAGTCTGGAAGCTTTGGTTTTGAGATGCAGTTGTTGGGGCAGCCTGGGCACTTTATGGGTAGCAAGAGTTTTTTGTAGTGGCACCTTTTGTCTTGCAGGACTCCTCATTTGGAGTAAATTTTCGGGAGGTGGGACCGGCCATTGCAAAGCAGGGCTGAAAAAAGGGAACAGCAGCTCTTTCCAACAGGAAAAAAAGTCTAGAAGCTTTGGTTTTGAGATGCAGTTGGTGGGGCAGCCTGGGCACTTTATGGGCAGCAAGAGTTTTCTGTGGTGGCACCATATCTCTGGCAGGAAGCTTCAGTTGAAATCAAGTTCTCAGGAGGTGGGAGAAGCCATTGAAGTGCAGAGCTGAAAAAAGGGAACAGCAGCTCTGTACCTAAGGAGAAAAAGTCTGGAAGGTTCGGCTTTGAGGTGAAGTTTTTGGGGCAGCCTGGGCACTTCTTGGGCAGGAAGAGTTTTTTGTGGTGGTACCTTTTGTCTGGCAGGAATCTTTATTTTTATTCAATTTTCCAGGAGGTGGGATAAGCCATTGCAGCGCAGGGCTGAAAAAAGGGAACAGCAGCTCTTTCCACCAGGAAAAAAAGTCTGGAACCTTTGGTTTCAGGTGTAGTTGTTGGGGTAGCCTGGGCACTTTTGGGCAGGAAGAGTTTTCTGTGGTGGCACCATTTGTCTGGCAAAAATCTTCATCTGGATTCAATTTTTCAGGAGGTGGGACGAGCCATTACAAAGCAGGGCTGAAAAAAGGGAACAGCAGCTCTTTCCCTAAAGAAAAGAAGTCTGTAAGCTTTTGTTTTGAGGTGCAGTTTTTGGGGCAGCCTGGGCACTTCTTGGGCAGCAAGACCTTTCTGTGATGGCACCTTTTGTCTGGCAGGAATCTTCATTTGGATTCAATTTTTTAAAAGGTGGGTCCGGCCATTGCAGAGCAAGGCTGAAAAAAGGGAATCAGCAGCTCTTTCCACCAGGAAAGATAGTCTGGAACCTTTGGTTTTGAGGCGCAGTTGTTGGGGCAGCCTGGGCACTTCTTGGGTCCCAAGAGCTTTCTGTGTTGGCAACTTTTGTCTCTGAGGTGTTTGTTCCCTGTTATGAAGTCCCTTATGGTGTCAATCACAGAGCACTGGGACTCCTCACAGGGCATGATGAAGGAATACAGCAGCAGTGTGGAAAGAGGAGGTAGAAAAATTCACTTCTGTATCTAATTGCTTTCCTCAATTAGAGAAATTGCTAATCTTATGACATGATTTGTACTGGACCCTTCTAAGGATTTCCTTTTGCCCAGACCTTTTGCTCCAGATGTGCCAGCTACACCCAATGAAACCAGAGAGAATCTCAGCAAAGCCAAAAATCAGCTCTTATGGCACTTGGCACTCTATGGGGTTTGGCACTGGAGCTCAATCTCTCTGGGATGGCTGGTCCAGAACAGTTCATTTAATGAATGGTGCTGTTGCTGAACTTCCCTGGGCACATTGCAATTGGCTACTGAGGCTGAAAGATTTCCTCGAAGGATTTTTATGTTTGGAAATTCCAGGCTGAATTTTAGGGAAAAACTCCAGTATTCTGAAAGTGGAAAGTTGATCAAACAGAAAAGTCTGTTTCTTCTACAACAGATTTGAAATAGTCCACTTGTAAAAATCACAAAGCTTGAAGTCTACTCAGCAGAGCTGATTCCTCATCTGCACTGATCATCAGCAACTGGCCTCTCTCCTATTTCAGGGTCTCATCTGTGTACACTGGATTAAGGCCTCCTCACTTCTTAAGAAAAGTAGTGTTATAAGCTCACAGTTCTGGCAAGGTTTCCTTAGCAGATGGGTTGAAAAGCAAAACTTTGTTGCCATGACCAACGAATGCAGAGTCCAAGGTTGTTTGTGGTGCTAGCTTTGCTCCACGCTCTAATAACTTCTGTCCAGACCAGTGCTGGCAACAAGAATTCCAGGTTAACGCTTGTTTCATTTTTCAGGCTTTGCATTTCAAGAATGGGGAGTTGTTATTGGAAACTCTGCCATGGCTGTCAGTAACAGCCTTGGAAAACAGTTTTTCTTATTTCTGAGGGAGAAGTTTCCAACCCAGCTTTGGAGTATGCAAATAGTTGAATGACTTGTTGTACAATTGGAAATAAAAATCAATACATTTGGTCTGATTAATGTCTTAAGTTATATTTGGCTAAAGAGTTCTTTTCTTGTTACCTTCTTTAAAAAATAGGACCCATAAGCAGAAAGGTGATCTCCTGAAGTATTGCAACCTTTTAAGTCCACTTGTTGCCACACAACAATAGCATGCCAATATCACATCCAAAGATACAGAATCTTACAGAGATACACACAAATAGATACCTATACATATCTATGTATGTATATCTATCTACCTATACATATCTATACATATCTATACAAATACACACAAGAAAGTTTGGGGTTCCTGATGAGAGTTCTACACGGGTAATGAACAGAGGACTGGTTTGATGTGTCATACAACTGTGGGGACCATGAATGTATGTTCTGAGCTTTGATTTACTGTCCTGGTTTGTAACTGCCTGCCTTCCCTTTGGGGGGAACACAGGCCTCTATTTTGCACGGTCTGTTTTGTTTCACTTGGCAGTGTAGACTAGGGGCAGAAGAGTTTTTGGAGCCAAACAGCTCGATCCAGATTCAGTTCCTTTAGTGGTGCCTAAAACTCAGGAGCTGGACTCCACGGTGCCGGTGGGACCCTCCCAACTCAGCACGTTGTTCCATGATTCCATCAAGTCCAACTGTCAGCCCAGCACTGCCCCAGCTACCCCCAAACCACTAAAGCGTGTCAGCCATGGCCAGATGCTGGTGCCTCTGCAACACCTGCCGGGGTGCTGGCTCCGCCTGGGCAACCCATTGCAGTGCCCGAGCCCCCCCGAAAAACACAGCGAGAAACCTTTGTCCAGGAGCTGACCTGAAGCTCCCCTGCCTCAGCCTCGGGCCACGTCCCCCGCTCCTCCCAGCGCAGGCTCCTTTCCAGCAGCCCCCTCGGCAGAAGGCGGCTCAGGGCTCCCCTCTGCCCCCCCGGCCGGCTCCGCTCCGGCCCCGCTCCCGCCACGGCCCCGCTCGGCTCTGCACGGGGAAGGAACGCGCCCAGCCCCGGCCCGACACCCCGCGGGGGCCGCGCACCGGGGATCCCTGCCGGGTCACTTGTCAAGGGTCCTCTCCCGCGGGTGTCCGCTACCTCGGGGTGCCTCCGCAGGGGCACTTCCTGCGGCTTCTGTCCCTCGAGGTCGCTCACCGGGTCACTTCTGGAGGTCGGCCACCGGGGGTCGCTACCGCGGCCACTCGCGGGGGCCGCGCACGTAGGGGTCCCTCCCGGCGCCACCGGGGGCCACCTCGCCGGGTCTCGGGCCGCTGCCGGGTCTCTGCCCGGGGCCGCTAGCGCAGCGCTCACCTCTCCCGCCCCCCCGCCCCGCCCCACAAACCCCACTAACCGCCCCTCTCGGCCCCCCCCCGCCCCCCAAGCCCCGCCTCGCCCCGCCCACTCCGCCGCCTCCCATTGGCTGCGCACGTTCGGCCCTGGAGCGAGGAGCGCGCGGGGAGCGTTGCCTGGAAACCGGCCAGGGAATCCCGGGAATCCTCGAGGCGCCGGCGCTGCCCCCCCACTCCTGGAGCAGCGGCCGGGCCCGCCCGGGGAGCGGGCACTCAGCGCCCGGCTGCGGCCGCCAAAACGGGCAGGGAAGCAGGCGCGCGGGAGGCGGGCTCCGGGCCCCGGGCAGCGAGGAGCCCTAAAAAGTACAAAAGTGTTGGAAGAGAGGGAACTCATCGCACCGTCACAGAACAGGCTGAGGTGGAAGGGACCCACGAGGAGCGTCGAGTCCAAGCCTTTGCCCGGCACAGCCCCGATCCCAAGAGTCACACCGTGTGCCTGAGCTCTGCCAGATCACAGCCCAGCATCAGCTTCATGTGCCGTGAGGCCCCACGTGTGTGTTTGCTCCCCGTGTCTAGTGGGAGAGATGACACTCCCTTAGAGTGGAATAAAGATTATCCTAGACTGGAACTGGCAGCTGTGATAAACTGTATCCCGAGAGCATTTAACTGGTAGCAGTTTTCCCTGGGCTCTAGCTTGCTATTTATTATAGTTATTTGCAGACAGGAAAGGGGAGAGAATTAAAAAATCTCTTTCTCCTTGCCCCCTCCACAACAAGTTTGAGGACATGTGGGTGTTGAAACAGAGCTTAACAAACAGTCCAGCCTTGAGAGAGTGGGGAGAGCACAGGGGGACTCAGTTTAACCGTTTGTCTGGTTTTCTTCCTTTCTGAGGAGGATTTATTTTTCTTAGGTGGGAAATTGCCAGAAATAGACAGCAAAATCAGACTGCAGTTCAGAGATCACACTCTCATCTCCGTGGAACCAGATCAAGAGAATGCTGTGGGTACAGTGAAGCCACCCCTGTACATTTGGGGTGGGCTGGGGAGTGCATGTGAGGCATGTGAGTTGTTGCTCTCCTGTGCAAAAGGTCTATAAGGGTCATGCAGTTACACTGAGCTGGATCCTGCATCCCATTAGGGTTTGTTAGGATACTGTGGGGTTGTTTGTTGAGTGATATGGCACATTCCAACCTTCTGGAGGGGGGGCTTCAAAACTAAATTCAGCCTATGATTCTGTATGGGAGGTACATGGCTTTTGTCTCAGGTTTGATGGGGTAGATCATTACAGCAGCTAAATGGCCTCGACAGGTCTTGATAATAGGGGTTTTTTCTATTCTTTGTATTTAAGAACAGGAATAAT
>NW_021937819.1:0-1568 GCF_001715985.3 Manacus vitellinus
CCCCTGGCTGTCCCTGGTTGTCCCTGGTTATCTCCTGGTTGTCCCCAGCTGTCCCCTGACTGTCCCCAGTTGTCCCCAGGTGTCCCCTGGCTGTCCCCAGGTATCCCCAGGTGCCCCCTCCCCGTGCCCTCACCGGCTCGGTAAGCAGCAGCTCCAGTTTGCCGTCCTGCAGGACGTAGATGCTGGTGTCGGGCTGGCCGGGCCGGAACACGTACTCGCCCTGCTGGCACTGCTGGAACACCATGTGCTTGCACAGCTCCAGGAACAGCGGCTTCTCAAAGTGCCCCAGCACCCTGCGGGCACAGCCGGGGCACAGCGGGTGACACCGAGCCCGCTGCCACCTCTCCCGGTTGCCATGGAGATGGGGACGCAGGGTCCAGACTCCGCTGGGAAATGGTGGCCAGGGGGGATGCTGGTCCCTCAGGGGGAATTCTGATCCCTCAGATGGATCCTGAGGCCCAGGGATGGATTTGATCCTCCCAGGATAGATCCTGATCTCCAGGGGAGGGATCCTGATCCCTCGGGGGGAATTCTGGTCCCTCAGATGGATCCTGATCCCTCAGGGGGAATTCAGGCCCCTCAGATGGATCCTGATCCCTCAGGGGGAATTCTGGCCCCTCAGATGGATCCTGAGCCCCAGGGATGGATTTGATCCTCCCAGGATAGATCCTGATCTCCAGGGGGGATCCTGATCCCTCAGATGGATCCTGAGCCCCAGGGATGGATTTGATCCTCCCAGGATAGATCCTGACCTCCAGGGAAGGATCCTGATCCCTCAGGTGGAATTCTGGTCCCTCAGATGGATTCTGAGCCCCAGGGATGGATCCTGAGCCTCCCAGGATAGATCCTGACCTCCGGGGGGGGATCCTGATCCCTCAGGTGGAATTCTGGTCCCTCAGATGGATCCTGAGCCCCAACACCCTGATCCCCAACCAGGTCCCTGACCCCGAACTCCCCCATGATGGGCGCCAATCCCAGGGTTGGATCCTGATTCCAGGGCCGGATCCCCATCCCAGAGACAGACCCCAATCCCAGGGACAGACGCTGATCCCAGGGCCGGATCCCCATCCCAGGGCCGGATCCCGATGCCAGGGTCGGATCCCAGTCCCAGGGACAGACCCCAGTGCCAGGGACAGACCCCGATCCCAGGGACAGACCCCAGTCCCAGGGCTGGATGCTGATCCCAGGGCCAGACCCCAATCCCAGGGCCGGATCCCGATGCCAGGGCCGGATCCCGATGCCAGGGCCGGATTCCGATGCCAGGGACAGACCCCAATCCCAGGGCTGGATGCTGATCCCAGGGACAGACCCCAATCCCAGGGACAAACCCCGATCCCAGGGACAGACCCCAATCCCAGGGCTGGATGCTGATCCCAGGGACAGACCCCAATCCCAGGGACAAACCCCGATCCCAGGGCTGGATCCCGCTGCCAGGGCCAGACCCCAATCCCAGGGCTGGATCCCGATGCCAGGGCCGGATCCCGATGCCAGGGATAGCCCCCGATGCCAGGGCCAGATCCCGCTGCCAGGGCCAGACCCCAATCCCAGGGCCAGACCCCGATGCCAGG
>NW_021937820.1:0-1041 GCF_001715985.3 Manacus vitellinus
GGACAAGGGACAGCTGAGTCCTGGTGTCCCCAGGGGTGGGGACAGGGGACAACTGAGCCCCAACGACCCCCAGGGGTGGGGACAGGGGACAACTGAGCCCCAACGACCCCCAGGGGTGGGGACAGACCAGCTGGCCTCAATGACCCCCCAGGTGGGACAAGGGACAGTTGCAGCTCTCATGAACCCCAGGTGGGACAGGGTACAATCCGAGCCCACTGTGACCCCCCAGGGTGGGGACAAGGGACAGCTGAGCCCTGGTGTCCCCCAGGGGTGGGGACAAGGGACAGTTGAGCCTCAATGACCCCCAGGGTGGGGACAGGGGACAGCTGAGCCCCAGTGACCCCCAGGGTGGGGACAAGGGACAGCTGAGCCCTGGTGTCCCCCAGGGGTGGGGACAAGGGACAGTTGAGCCTCAATGACCCCCAGGGGTGGGGACAGGGGACAGCTGAGCCCCAGTGACCCCCAGGGTGGGGACAAGGGACAACTGAGCCCCGGGGATCCTGGGAGCAAGGACAAGGGACAGCTGAGCCCTGGTGTCCCCCAGGGGTGGGGACAAGGGACAGCTGAGACTCGGGGTGGGGACACTGAGGTGACAGGGCCATGTCCCACCTCGGCCTCATCCTGCGGCTCTGACTCGCTCTGCCCCATGGCCGGGGGGGGCTCTGCCCATCCAAAGTCCTGCCAAAACGGGGCACAAAGGGACAAAAAAGGACAAAAAGGGACAAAAAAGGACAAAAATGGACACTTTGTGACACGGGGACAGTCGGGTGACACCCCAGTGACACCTCACAGGGGTGGCCTGGGGCGGGTCTGCCTCTGGGACAGGGTTGTCCCCAGAGTGTCCCCAAGGGGCTCAGGGACATCAAGTGGCCACAGAGGACCTCGTGGTGTGTCCCCCCCCTTGGGGACTTCGGTGTCACTTCCCCCTTGGGGACAGGAAGTGGTGGCAGGAACCGCCCTGTTGCGACAGGTCCTGTCACTGGGCTGAGGCCCCCGGGGGGTGTCACCCACCCCTGCTGTCACCCAGCCCTGCTGTCACCC
>NW_021937821.1:0-7287 GCF_001715985.3 Manacus vitellinus
TTTTGGGGGGTTGGAAGAGACTCCCCGGCACGGGGTCGGTTTGGGGGGTGTGGTTTTGGGGGGATTTTCGGGGGGCCTGGGAAGAGACTGAGCAGTGTGGGGTCCTTTTGGGGGGTTCCCAAGAGACTCCAGGGCACGGGGTCATTCTGGGGGGTCAAATTTTCGGGGTCATTTTGGGGCACCAGCAAAAGAAACACCAGTTTGGGGTCATTTTGGGGTGCTGGGAAGAGACTCACGGGCACGGGATCATTTTGGGGTGCCAGACTTTGGGGTGGTTTTGGGGCACCAGCAGAAGGCTCACCATTTTGGGGTGATTTTGGGGTGCCAGGAAGAGACTCCAGGGCACGGGATCATTTTGGGGCGTCGGATTTTGGGGTCATTTTAGGGGACTGGCAGAGACTCCCAGCTGTGGGGTCACTTTGGGGTCACTTTGGGGTCACTCCTCAGGGTGGGCTTGGTTTGGGATCATTTTGGGGTGCTGGATGTGGGGTCATTTCGGCAGAGACCCGAGGGGGTGGGATCGTTTCGGGGTGATTTTGGGGTGCTGGGAAGAGACTGAGCAGTGTGGGGTCATTTTGGGGTGTTCTCAAGAGACTCCAGGGCATGGGGTCATTTTGGGGTGCCAGATTTTGGGGTGATTTTGGGGCACCAGCAAAAGAAACACCATTTTGGGGTCATTTTGGGGTCACTTTGGGGTGCCAGGAAGAGACTCACGGGCACGGGATCATTTTGGGGTGCCGGGTTTTGGGGTCGTTTTGGGGTGTTCTCAAGAGACTCCAGGGCACGGGGTCATTTTGGGGTATTGGATTTTGGGGTGATTTTGGGGAACCAGCAGAAGACACACCATTTTGGGGTGATTTTGGGGTCGTTTTGGGGTGATTTTGGGGTCGTTTTGGGGTCCTGGCAGAGACTCCCCACGTGGAGAGGGGCTGGAAATCCCGACCCCTGTGGGATCAGCGGCCAAACCAGCCAGGACCCTCCTCCCCCCGGGGGGCTGACGGGGGGTCCCAGTGCCCCAAACCTGCCCCAAATCCCCCTGAAACGGCCCCAAATGCCCCCTCACCTCTCGCAGCAGCAGAACACGGAGCAGGACGAGGAGCTGTCCCGGCGGAACTTCCCCGACTTGGGGCTGTCCTGGCACTGAGCGATGTAGGCCTGGAGCTGGGACACCGGGGGGTCCCCCTCACACTGGTGCTGGGGACACACAGGGGACAAGGGACAGGTCAGGGGACAGGTCAGGGGACAGCCACAGTGAGGGGATGGAGCTGGGACACCGGGGGGTCACCCTCACACTGGTGCTGGGGGGACACAGGGGACAAGGGACAGGTCAGGGGGACAGGTCAGGCGGACACCCCTGGCAAAGGGAGAGGCAAGCTGTGGGAACATGGGGAGGTCCCCCTCACATGGGTGCTGGGGGGACACAGGGGACAGGGGACAGGTCAGGGGACAGGTCAAAGGACAGCCACAGTGAGGGGATGGAGCTGGGACACTGCAGTGTCACCCTCACACTGGTGCTGGGGACACACAGGGGACAGGGGACAGGTCAGGGGACAGGTCAAGGGACAGTCACAGTGAGGGAATGGAGCTGGGACACTGGGGGGTCCCCCTCACACTGGTGCTGGGGGGACACAGGGGACATGGGGACAGGTCAGGGGTGGGGCTGGGACAGCGGGGTGTCACCCTCACACTGGTGCTGGGGACAACAGGGGACAAGGGACAGGTCAGGGGACAGGTCAGGGGACACCCCTGGCAAAGGAAAGGAGCTGGGACACCAGGGGGTCACCCTCACACTGGTGCTGGGGACACACAGGGGACATGGGGACAGGTCAGGGGACAGGTGAGGGGACAGCCACAGTGAGGGGATGGAGCTGGGACACCGGGGGGTCCCCCTCACACTGGTGCTGGGGGGACACAGGGGACAAGGGACAGGTCAGGGGACAGGTCAGGGGACACCCCTGGCAAAGGAGAGGAGCTGGGACAGTGGGGTGTCACCCTCACACGGGTGCTGGGGGGACACAGAGGGGACAAGGGACAGGTCAGGGGACAGGTGAGGGGTGGAGCTGGGACACTGGGGGGTCACCCTCACACGGGTGCTGGGGGGACACAGAGGGGACAAGGGACAGGTCAGGGGACACCCCTGGCAAAGGAGAGGAGCTGGGACACCGGGGGGTCCCCCTCACACTGGTGCTGGGGACACACAGGGGACAGGGGACAGGTCAGGGGACAGGTCAGGGGACAGTCACAGTGAGAGAATGGAGCTGGGACACCGGGGGGTCACCCTCACACTGGTGCTGGGGACAACAAGGGACAAGGGACAGGTCAGGGGACAGGTGAGGGGACAGCCCTGGCAAAGGAGAGGAGCTGGGACACCACAGTGTCACCCTCGCACTGGTGTTGGGGACAAGGGACAGGTGAGGGGACACACAGGTGAGGGGACAGGGAAAGGGGTCACCCAGGTGAAGGGACAGGGAAAGGAACAGGTGAGGAGCCACACATGGAAGGGGACAGGTGAGGGGACAGGGAAGGTGCCACACAGGTGAGGGGACACAGGTGAGGGGACACACAGGTGAGGGGACAGGGAAGGTGCCACCCAGGTGAGGGGACACCCAGGTGAAGGGACACAAAGGTGAAGTGACACCCAGATGAGAGGACACCCAGGTGAGGGGACACCCAGGTGAGGTGACACCCAGGTGAGGGGACACCCAGGTGAGGTGCCACCCAGGTGAGGTGACACCCAGGTGAGGTGCCACCCAGGTGAGGGGACACCCAGGTGAGGTGACACCCAGGTGTAGCCCCGGGGGTGTGACCCCCCCATGCCATCCCTCCCCCCTCTCCTGGCACCTTGATGGTCTCGTAGGAGCCGGTGATGAGGGCGATGAAGAGGCTGAGCACCATGTAGATGAAGAGGCTGATGAAGGAGTACAGGTACACCTGGCTGAACAGCCACACCAGGTGGCTGTGCTGCTGCATCTCCGCGAACGTCACGAACATGTCGTCGCCGTTGATGAGGGAGAACAGGCACTCGGACACCATGGACAGGGACCGGAACTGCAGGGACAGGACAGTCACCTCAGTGTCACCCTGTGTCACCCTGTGTCACCTGGAACCTCTGTGTCACCCTGTGTCACCCTGTGTCACCTGGAACCTCAGTGTCACCCTGTGTCACCCTGTGTCACCCCTGTGTCACCCTGTGTCACCCCTGGTCGCCGTTGATGGGGGAGAACAGGCACTCGGACACCATGGACAGAGACCGGAACTGGGAGAAAGATGGGGTGACATCAGTGTCACCTCAGTGGTGGGACTTTGGGAAGGGAAATAACCCCTGGTGAAGGGATTTGGGAAGGGAACACAACCCCCTGAAGAGGGTTTTGGGAAGGGAAACCCCAGCAAGGGGATTCGGGAAGGGAAACAAACCCCAACGTGGGGGTTTGGGGAAAGGGAACACAACCCCCAAAACAGGGATTTGGGAAGGGAACACAACCCCCAAAACAGGGATTTGGGGAAAGGGAACACAACCCTTGGCACAGGGATTTGGGGAAAGGGAACACAACCCTTGGCACAGGGATTTGGGGAAAGGGAACACAACCCCCAAAACAGGGATTTGGGGAAAGGGAACACAACCCCCAGCACAGGGATTTGGGGAAAGGGAACACAACCCCCAAAACAGGGATTTGGGGAAAGGGAACACAACCCCCAGCACAGGGATTTGGGGAAAGGGAACACAACCCCCAAAACAGGGATTTGGGGAAAGGGAACACAACCCCCAGCACAGGGATTTGGGGAAAGGGAACACAACCCCCAAAACAGGGATTTGGGGAAAGGGAACACAACCCCCAAAACAGGGATTTGGGGAAAGGGAACACAACCCCCAAAACAGGGATTTGGGGAAAGGGAACACAACCCTTGGCACAGGGATTTGGGAAGGGAAACAAACCCCAATGTGGAGATTTGGGGAAAGGGAACACAACCCTTGGCACAGGGATTTGGGGAAAGGGAACACAATCCCCAAAACAGGGATTTGGGGAAAGGGAACACAACCCCCAAAACAGGGATTTGGAGAGGGAACACAACCCCCAGCACAGGGATTTGGGAAGGGAAACAAACCCCAAAACAGGGATTTGGGAAGGGAAACAAACCCCAATGTGGAGATTTGGGGAAAGGGAACACAACCCTTGGCACAGGGATTTGGGGAAAGGGAACACGACTCCCAGCAGGGTCACCCCAGCGGGGTCCAGTGGGGATTTGGGAGTCCCCTGGCATGGGTGAAGCCCCCCCAAAGCCCCCCTGAGCCCACCTTGACGTGGTAGGGGCCCAGCACGATCCAGCCACAGAAGCAGTAGCCCAGGTAGATCACGGCCACGCAGCAGCAGAACCGGATCACGTTGGGAAGGGCCACCCGGAGCGTGACGATGAGGATCTGGGAGGAAGGACGGGGACCTGTGAGTCCCCAGGGACAGGGGACAGGGACCCTGAGACCCCAGGGACAGGGGACAGGGACTGTGACACCCCAGGGACAGGGGATGGGGACCCTGAGACCCCAGGGACAGGGGACAGGGACCCTGAGACCCCAAGGACGGGGACCTGTGAGACCCCAGGGACAGGGGACAGGGACCCTGAGACCCCAAGGTGAGGATGGGGACCTGGGAGACCCCAGGGACAGGGGACAGGGACTGTGACACCCCAAGGATGGGGAGCTGTGAGACCCCAGGGACAGGGACCCTGAGACCCCAAAATCTGAGAATGGGGACCTGTGAGACCCCAGGGACAGGGGACAGGGACTCTGAGACCCCAAGGTGAGGATGGGGACTTGGGAGACCCCACAGTGAGGGGACAGGGACCTGGGAGACCCCAAGGATGGGGAGCTGTGAGACCCCAGAGACAGGGGACAGGGACCCTGAGAACCCAGGGACAGGGGACAAGGACCTGTGAGACCCCAAAATCCGAGAATGGGGACCTGTGAGACCCCAGGGACAGGGGATGGGGACCCTGAGACCCCCAAGGTGAGGGGACAGGGACCTGGGAGACCCCAGGAACAGGGGACAGGGACTGTGACACCCCAATGATGGGGACCTGTAAGACCCCAGGGACAGGGGACAGGGGACAGGGACCCTGAGACCCCAAGGTGAGGATGGGGACCTAGGAGACCCCACAGTGAGGAGACAGGGACCCTGAGAACCCAGGGACAGGGGACAGGGACCTGTGAGACCGCAAAGTGAGGGGACAGGGACCCTGAGACCCCAAATTCAAAGGACAAGAACCTGCAAGACCCCAAAATCTGAGAATGGGGACCTGTGAGACCCCAAGGTGAGGGGACAGGGACCCTGAGACCCCGAGGTGAGGGGACAGGGACCCTGAGACCCCAATGTGAGGGGACAGGGACCCTGAGACCCCAGTGTCCCCACCCCATGGCCCTGGGGACAAAGGCAGCAGCCGTGGGACAACCCCAAGCTCTCACCATCCCCGCCCCCTGGCACTGTCCCCTGGCATTGTCCCCTGGCAGGTGGCATTGTCCCCAGCCCTGGCTCTGTCCCCTGGGGAGTGGCACTGTCCCCTGGCACTGTCCCCTGGGGGTGACACCCCTGTGACTCACGTTGTACTTCTGGAAGAAGGTGAGGTAGCGGGTGACCCCCACCCCCTGGCACTGTCCCCTAGCATTGTCCCCTGGGGGGTAGCACTGTCCCCTGGGGGGTGGCACTGTCCCCTGGCTGGTGGCACTGTCCCCTGGCACTGTCCCCTGGGGGTGACACCCCTGTGACTCACGTTGTACTTCTGGAAGAAGGTGAGGTAGTGGGTGACCCCCACCCCCTGGCACTGTCCCCTAGCATTGTCCCCTGGGGGGTGGCACTGTCCCCTGGGGGGTGGCACTGTCCCCTGGCACTGTCCCCTGGGGGTGACACCCCTGTGACTCACGTTGTACTTCTGGAAGAAGGTGAGGTATCGGATGACCCCGACCCAGACGAGCAGCGTGGACGTGCCCAGCAGGATACTGCACACGTCGTACCCGGAGAAGTTCTGTGGGGACATGGGGGACATTGGGGACATTTGGGGACATGGGGGATACTGGGGACATTTGGGGACACAGGGGACACTGGGGACACTGTTGGGTGACAATGTCCCCTCCTGGAGCACAGGGGACATCCAGGACATTGTCACCAGGGCACTGCCAACACCCAGGGGTGGCTGTTGGGTGACAATGTCCCCTCCTGGAGCAGAGAGGACATACCCAGGGGTGGCTGTGGGGTGACAATGTCCCCTCCTGGAGGGCTCTGGTGACATCCAGGATGTCATCAGGGCACTGCCAGCACCCTGAGGTGGTTGTGGGGTGACAATGTCCCCTCCTGGAGCAGAGAGGACATACCCAGGGGTGGCTGTTGGGTGACAATGTCCCCTCCTGGAGCACAGGGGACATCCAGGACATTGTCACCAGGGCACTGCCAACACCCAGGGGTGGCTGTGGGGTGACAGTGTCCCCTCCTGGAGCACAGGGGACATCCAGGACATTGTCACCAGGGCACTGCCAACACCCAGGGGTGGCTGTTGGGTGACAATGTCCCCTCCTGGAGCACAGGGGACATACCCAGGGGTGGCTGTGGGGTGACAATGTCCCCTCCTGGAGCACAGGGGACATCCAGGACATTGTCACCGGGGCACTGCCAACACCCAGGGGTGGCTGTTGGGGTGACAATGTCCCCTCCTGGAGCAGAGGGGACATACCCAGGGGTAGCTGTGGGGTGACAATGTCCCCTCCTGGAGGGCTCTGGTGACATCCAGGATGTCATCAGGGCACTGCCAACACCCAGGGGTGGCTGTTGGGTGACAATGTCCCCTCCCAGGGCACAAGGGACATCCAGGACATTGTCACCAGGGCACTGCCAACACCCAGGGGTGGCTGTGGGGTGACAATGTCCCCTCCTGGAGCACAGGGGACATCCAGGACATTGTCACCAGGGCACTGCCAACACCCAGGGGTGGCTGTTGGGTGACAATGTCCCCTCCTGGAGCACAGAGGACATACCCAGGGGTGGCTGTGGCGTGACAATGTCCCCTCCTGGAGGGCTCTGATGACATCCAGGATGTCACTGGGGTGGTGCCAACACCCAGGGGTGACAATGTCCCCTCCCAGGGCGCAGGGGACATCCAGGACATTGTCACCAGGGCACTGCCAACACCCAGGGGTGACAATGTCCCCTCCCAGGGCACAGGGGACATCCAGGACATTGTCACCGGGGCACTGCCAACACCCAGGGGTGGCTGTGGGGTGACAATGTCCCCTCCTGGAGCACAGGG
>NW_021937822.1:0-1444 GCF_001715985.3 Manacus vitellinus
CCACCACTTTCCAACTCTTCCCATCACTTTCCAGCTCTTCTCATCACTTCCCATCACTTCCCACCACTTTCCATCTCTTCCCACCTCTTCCCAACTCTTCCCACCACCTTCCAACTCTTCCCACCTCTTCCCACCGCTTTCCAACTCTTCCCATCACTTCCCACTGCTTCCCATCACCTTCCACAGCCTCCCACCACTTTCCAGCTCTTCCCATCACTTCCCACCACTTTCCAACTCTTCTCACCTCTTCCCACTGCCTCCCACCCTCTCCCACCCTCTCCCACCCCTTCCCACCCTTCCCACCATCTCCCACATCTCCCCCCCCTCCCACCCATCTCCCACCCTCTGCCCCACCCCGTTCCAACAATCTCCGCACCCCCTTCCCCACCATCTCCCACCCCTTTCCCACCCCCTCCACCATCTCCGCACCCCCTCCCATCTTCTCTCTGCCCCACGCACGAGCTGCAGGAGGAGGCCGCGGATGATGGAGCGGGCGCAGAGGACGAAGGACAGGGAGCACACGAGGATGACGACGACGTCGAAGAACAGCCGGAAGGAATTGTCGCCTGCGGGACACCGGGGGGGCTGCTCGGAATCTGGGGCACCCCCTGAGCCCCCCCATGGCCTGTTGTCACCCCCCCTGGGGACAGGAGCCACCCCAGGGGACAGGAGCCACCCATGGGGACAGGAGCCATTCCTGGGGACAGGAGCCACCCCAGGGGACAGGAGTCATTCTCAGGACAGAACCATGTCTCAGGCGGACAGGGAGCCACCCTGGGGACAGGAGCATCTCAGGGGACAGGCCACCCCAGGGGACAGGAGCCACCCCGGCGGACAGCGGAGCCATCCTGGGGACAGAGCCACCACAGAGACAGGAAGCCGATCCCCAGGGGACAGGAGCCACCCCTGGGACAGGAGCCCATTGCTCAGGGACAGGAGCCATCCTTGGGGACAGGAGCCACCCCTGGGGACAGGAGCCATTCTCAGGGGACAGGAGCCATTCTCAGAGGACAGGAGCCACCCACGGGGACAGGAGCCATTCTCAGGGGACAGGAGTCACCCCTGGGGACAGGAGCCATCCCCTGGGGACAGAAGCCATTCTCAGGGGACAGGAGCCACCCCTGGGGACAGGAACCAGCACTGGGGACAGGAGCCACCCATGGGGACAGGAGCCATTCTCAGGGGACAGGAGTCACCCCTGGGGACAGGAGCCACCACCAGGAGACAGGAGCCATGCTCAGGGGACAGGAGTCACCCCAGGGGACAGGAGCCACCCCAGGGGACAGGAGTCACCCCCGGGGACAGGAGCCACCTCCTGGGGACAGGAGCCATTCTCAGGCGACAGGAGCCATTCTCATGGGACAGGAGCCACCCCCAGGGAACAGGAGCCATTCTCAGGGGACAGGAGCCATCCTTGGGGACAGGAGCCATTCTCAGGGGACAG
>NW_021937823.1:0-1507 GCF_001715985.3 Manacus vitellinus
GGACAAGGGGGTCACCTCCATGGCCCCAAACCACCCCTCTGACCCCAAACCACCTCCGTGGCCCCAAACCACCCCTCTGACCCCAAACCACCCCCATGGTCCCCCACACCATCCCCATGCCCCAATTCACCCTCTTGACCCCAAACCACCCCCATGGCCCCAAACCACCCCTCTAGGCCCACACCATCCCTCTACCCCATAACCACCCCCATGGCCCCACACCATCCCCACGGCCCCAAATCACCCCTGTGTCTCCACTCGTAGGTGTAGCAGCCCATGGTCTCGTTGGGGATGGCCAAGGACTGCAGGACAGGGGGTGAGAGGTGGCCCCAAGCCACCTCCACGTTCCTGAGGCACCTCTGTGGCCCCAAGGACCTCCACAACCCCACACCAGCCCCACAGCCCCACAGCAGCCCCACAGCAGCCCCACAGCCCCAGCTGTAGGCGGCTGGTGGCCGATGGTCTCCTTGGGAATGCCAAGTTTGAGGAGCAGGGAATGGCTAACAGCAGAGCAGGGATGCCCTCAGGAGCTGGAGGGGGGGACTGGCCCTGGCCACCTCCATGTGCCCAAACCCCCTCCATGTCCCCAGACCCCCTCCATGTCCCCAAGACCCCCCGTCCCACCTTGTCCAGGGCGTAGAAGACGCGCTCGTAGAGGCCGCGCTGGGTGTAGACGGCGTAGGAGTCGTCGGCGCCGTCCACGTAGTCCTTGAGGAAGAGGTGCTTGAAGGCCACCGTGTTCTCCTCCTTGAAGGCCACCACCATCTGGTTGCTGAGCCCGAAGAGGATGAGCTGGGGGACGAAGGCCACCGCTGTCAGCCCCAGCCCCACGGCCCCAAAACGCGGCCGTTTGGCCCCAAAGGGGCTCACGGGAGGGGAAACGGCATCACCGCGTGACTGGGGGACCTCGAGGTGACAAGGGGCGGCTGGCACGGCCCTGAGGTTGTCCCCATTGCCAGGTGTCCTGATGGAGGGGACAATCTCCTTGGGGACATGCAGGTCCCACTGGAAACGGAGGGACAATCTCCTGGGGACACGAGTGTCCTGATGGAGGGGACAATCTCCTTGGGGACACTTGTGTCCCACCACACACAGGGTGAGGACAATCTCTTTGGGGACACTCATGTCCTGATGGAGGGGACAATCCCCCTGGGGACACTCATGTCCTGATGGAGGGGACAATCTCCTTGGGGACACTTGTGTCCCACCACAGATGGGGTGAGGACAATCTCCCTGGGGACACTCATGTCCTGATGGAGAGGACAATCCCCCTGGGGACACTCATGTCCTCATGAAGAGGACAGTCTCCTTGGGGACACTCATGTCCTGATGGAGGGGACAATCTCCTTGGGGACACTTGTGTCCCACCACAGACGGGGTGAGGACAATCCCCCTGGGGACACTTGTGACCCCGCAATGTCCCCAAACCCCCCGGGGACACCGAGGACCCCGAACTTCCTCTTCCTCCTTCCCTGCTTTCCAAACCCCCCCCTCGCCCACAATTAGC
>NW_021937824.1:0-1537 GCF_001715985.3 Manacus vitellinus
ATAATGGGGATAATGGGGATAATGGGGATAATGGGGATAATGGGATAATGGGGATAATGGGGATAATGGGAATGATGGGAATGGTGGGAATGGGAATAATGGGAATAATGGGAATGATGGGAATGATAGGGATAATGGGGATAATGGGAATGATGGGAATGATGGGGATAATGGGAATGATGGGAATAATGGGATAATGGGAATGATGGGAATGATGGGAATGATGGGGATAATGGGGATAAAGGGAATGGGAATAATGGGAATGATGGAAATAATGGGAATGATGGGAATGATGGGAATGATGGGGATAATGGGGATAATGGGAAAGATGGGAATGATGGGGATAATGGGAATGATGGGGATGATGGGGATAATGGGAATGATGGGAATGATGGGAATGGGAATGATGGGGATAATGGGGATAATGGGAATGATGGGGATGATGGGAATGATGGGGATGATGGGGATAATGGGAATGGTGGGAATGATGGGAATAATGGGAATGATGGGAATGATGGGAATGATGGAAATGATGGGGATAATGGGGATAATGGGAATGGGAATAATGGGAATAATGGGAATGATGGGAATGGTGGGGATAATGGGGATGATGGGAATGATGGGAATGATGGGAATGATGGGAATGGTGGGAATGATGGGAATGGTGGGGATAATGGGGATAATGGGGATGATGGGAATGATGGGAATGATGGGAATGGTGGGGATGGTGGGGATAATGGGGATAATGGGAATAATGGGAATGGGAATGATGGGGATAATGGGGATAATGGGGATAATGGGGATAATGGGAATAATGGGAATGATGGGAATGGTGGGAATGAGGGGGATAATGGGGATAATGGGGATAATGGGAATGATGGGAATGGTGGGAATGATGGGGATAATGGGAATGATGGGGATAATGGGAATAATGGGAATGATGGGAATGATGGGAATGATGGGAATGATGGGAATGATGGGAATGATGGGAATGATGGGAATGGAAACCACGGCCCCCCTCGGACAGGGCCAGGGCCACGTTCAGCCACGGCCGGCACTGCTGGGATAACAGGGATCATGGGAATGGGGTGGGAGTGGAAGAGGGAATAGGATTGGGAGTGGGGGTGGGAGAGGGAATGGGGTCAGGGAGCAGGAATGGGGTCAGGGATTAGGAATGGGAATGGGGTCAGGAATGGGGGTCAGGGATGGGATCAGGGATCAGGAATGGGGGTCAGGGATGGGGAATGGGATTGGGAATGGGGGTCAGGAATCAGGAATGGGAACAAGAATGGGGGTCAGGAATCAGGAATGGGAACAAGAATGGGGGTCAGGAATCAGGAATGGGGGCAAGGGGGGTCAGGGATGGGGAATGGGATCAGGAATGGGATCAGGAATGGGGGTCAGGAATGGGATCAAGAATGGAGGTCAGGGATCGGGAATGGGATCAGGAATAGAGCTCAGGTGTCAAAATGGGATCAGGAATGGGGTCAGGGATCAGGAATGGGATCAGGAATGGGGGTCAAGGATTGGGAATGGG
>NW_021937825.1:0-2487 GCF_001715985.3 Manacus vitellinus
CAGGGCCTCCCCACCCTCACAGGGAACAATTCCCTCCTAAAATCCAATCTAAATATCTCCTCTTTTAGTTTAAAATCTTCCCCCCTTGTCCTATCACTGTCTGCCCATGTAACAAGTCGCTCTTTTACATAAGCCCCCTTCACAAGCCATTTTTTTTTGTTTAGATGGGAAAGCATGTTCCGAGGCTTAAAGTGTAGCCCAACACTTTAAGGGGATGGGAGAGTCGCATTCCCATGGGGAAATGGAAGGAAAAAGGAAGATGTGTCCATATTCACAGCCTCTCTAGGGCCCCAGGGTCACCCATCCCCTCAGGGGTCTGGGGTGGGACATACCGAGGGGGTCCTGCCCTGTGACCCCCCACGACGGGGGCTGGTGGGAAATGGGGAGATGCTGGGTGAGGGGGGTGAGTTGGGGAAGGGACTGATCCCCAGGGAAAGGGGCTGATCCCCCGGGAAAGGAGCTGATCCCTGGGGGAAAGGGCTTGAGACTGGGGGAAGGGGTTCATCCCCATGGGAAAGGGCTCATCCCTGGGGGAAAGGGGTCATTCCCAGGGGAAGGGGTTCATCCCCCATGGGAAAGGGCTCATCCCCGGGGAAAAGGGCTCATCCCCGGGGGAAAGGGGTCATTCCCGGGGGAAGGGGCTTGAGGGTGGGGGAAAGGGGCTCATCCCCAGGTGAAGGAGCTGATTCCCTGAGGAAGGGGCTGATCCCCTAGAAAAAGGGCTCATCCCCAGGGGAAGGGGCTCATTCCCAAGGAAAGGGGCTCATCCCCGGGGGAAAGGGGTCATTCCCAAGGAAAGAGGCTCATCCCTCGGGGAAAGGGGTCATTCCCAAGGAAAGAGGCTCATCCCTCGGGGAAAGGGGTCATTCCCAAGGAAAGGGGCTCATCCCCAGGGGAAGGAGCTGATCCGCGGGGGAAAGGGCTCGGGACCGGGGGAAGGGGTTCATCCCCATGGGAAAGGGCTCATCCCCGGGCAAAAGGGCTCATTCCCGTGGAAAGGGGCTCATCTCCTGGGGAAGGAGCTCATCTGCGGGAGAAAGGGTTCATCTTCAGGGAAAGGGATCATCCCCGGGGGCAGAGACTCATCCCCCGCGAAAGGGGCTCATCCCCAAGAATGATCTCTGGGAAAAGGGACTCTTCCCCGAGGGAAAAGGGCTCATCCCCTGGGAAAGGGACTCATCCTCAAGGAAGGGCTGATCTCCGGGAAAAGGGACTCTTCCCCGGGGGAAAAGGCTCGTCCCCGGGGCCGTGTCCGTGAGGAAGGAGCCGACGGGCAATGGCGGCGGCGCTGAGGGGCCGGGCCGGGCCGTGAGGGAGCCCCGCGCCGGCCGAGGGCGAAGAGAGGGTTGGGAACATTAATTCCTAAGCAAATTCTCTCAGAAGTTAAATATCTTAGGGATGGGGATGCACGGGGAGCTGGCTCGGCCCCTGGGCAACCCGCGGCCGTGCTGAGGAGTTGGGTGAATTTTCCGCGTTTTCCTGTAGTTGGCGGGTGAGGTGGATCAGCAGTGACTCAAACATTGACTTTGCTGAGGCTGAGCAGCGTTTGAAAGCTGCATGGCAAAAAGAGAACGTATTTTTGTTTTCCAAAGGACATCTTTTTTACATGGTTTTACATCTTCAGTGATTTTCCCCGTGGTTCCTGGTGTAAGGTGAAATTCAGGCAGTGGGTTCAAGTCATTTTTCTCATAGGCAGTGAGTTTGCACATCTTCAAGGATCACGGAATCATTAAGGTTGGAAAACATCTCTAAGATCATTGAATCCAACCATTCCCAGCACTGCCAAGGCCACCACTAACCCATGTCCCCAAGTGCCACATCCACACATCTCTTTGTCATGGATTGCCATGTTCTAGGTTGTTTATGGCACACCTAACAAAAACAGATGTCACCCTTGCTAGGTAGGAAACATCCCTTTTTAGTGAATCACCTAATCCTGTCAGGGATAGCTTTGAACCAAAACAAATTATCCAAATATTTCTGCGGAACTGTCAACACGGTGGAACAGGATTGTGTTTTCCCTGCGTGGTATCGTCAAAATTATCTGCTGCTTTTTGATTGCAGTGCTTTTCTGATCAAAGTCAGCTTCGTGTAGTGGCTTGAGGGGGAGATGAGCACTTAGGAAAGCTGTCTTGTTTCAGTGCATGTAGGAAAAAAAAGGTTTAGATGTCAGCGTGTGATCAGATTATCTGGTCTTGTTTTATCCCCGCACATTAATATGTGTACCAGGGCTGCATCCAGTCACGTGCACATTCCTGGGCCACCTGTGAACATGAGTTAAATGCAACAGCAAAGCTTTGCTGTCGCCTTGAAGAGCCTTGTTCCTTCATGCCTGGGGAAGTGTTGGACTTTGGGGGGTAGGGCTTGGGGTCTGGTGACTGAACTCATAGAATCCCAGAATGGTTTGGTTGGAAGGGACTTAAAGCTCATTTTGTTCCACCCCCTGCCATGGGCAGGGACACCTTCCACTAGCCCAGGTTGCTCCAA
>NW_021937826.1:0-10289 GCF_001715985.3 Manacus vitellinus
AAGGCACGGAGCAGCTGCAGACACATAAACAAATCCCGCTGCAGCAGGCTGTGGGGAGAGAGCCGGGCTCTGCCTGCCAGGCTCGCTTGCGTGACAGCCTGCAGACGGGTAGCTGCTGACGGGGGCTGGGTACCTCCTTCAAAGAGCATCCCGCAGAGATGCTCCCGGGTGATGGAGTGTGCTGTGGAGGAGCAGCCAGCCAGGTTGCTGTTTTGCCCAACAGAGGAGGCTTTGCTGGACCACGCAGCCCTAATTCAGCTTGCAGAGAGCTGGTGGGGAGGAGCCAGGGAGAGAAGTGTCACTCTTCTGCCGTGTTTTTCTTTCCCCCTCCCCTAGCTCTGCCTCTACAGTGTTTTGCAGGCAGTTGTGCTGCCAGTGCTTGTCTCCCCTGTCTGGATCTCCCCGAGTGAGCAGGAGCACCTTTGTAAATCCAGTGGCAGGGAGATGTTTCTGCAGAGTCCCTTATCCATGCAGCCCACAGGAGTGTAGTTCCCTCAGTCCCTCTGGATTGCACCAGACACTCAAGCTTCAAGCTCTGGCAGCTCTGCTGCTGAGACGTGTCTGTGCAGCCCTGGCTGGGAACAGGGATTGATAAGGTAGCAAGACTTAAACAGCACCAGAGGACTGCAGATATGTCTCTCTCTGCTGTTTCTCTCAGAGAAACCGTGTAGGTTGAGCCAAGCAGATACAGAAGAATGCAGGCTCCAAGTTCTCGTCTTGGTCTGTCTCAGCCAGACCTGTGGGTCCTTGACTGCTGCTCACCTGCAGTGTGGATGCATCAGGTAGGGAGGGTGGCTGATGCCTGGGCCATGCTTGTTTGTCCTCAGGTTTGCCGTCTTCCTTGCCAGCAGCAAAGCTGTTGAGGGTGGAGAGTGTTCTGGAGGCTCCTCTAATGGGCAGGTGCTGCCAGGGCCTGGGGCCCTCTGCTCCAGCTTGTCTGGGAAAGCCTGCCAGAGCCCATCAGTCCTAACCTGTCATCTGCTACTCAGTAGCTCTCCTAGTGACTGGGGCAGGAGTAGCAGTGTAAGGCAGCAAACCTCTTGACAAGCAATGGCCAATACTTATTTCTCTCAGCTGTCTTCAGGCAGATGCAGGCACCCTTGCTGCTTTGGGAACAATTTGTTTGCTTGTCGAGGCTGGTCTCTTACTCCCATCGCAGTGATCCCATTTGGCCTCGCTTTGGACAGTGAGCTGGTGTGAGGCTCCCCAGGCTGTGGGATGGGGCACAGCATGAGATACTGATGCTGTTCCTGTGTGTCTGACCTCAAGCCAGGACTCCATGAGTTCCTGCTGGAGCAGTAGTACTGATGCCTCAGCTCTGCAAAGGCCTGACGTGATGCCTGACCCTATTACAGAAATTACATGTTTTGGTGTTATCCCTGTATGATAGGGAATGGCTTCTGGCTTCTCTCCTCAAGACTTGTAAGGTTTGTTGTCAGGCATGAGACACTGTTCTGTGGTTGAGCCAAGGGCTGCTGCCATGATGATGGCAGGTAATGGAGGGCAGAGCAGCTCTTGGACAGCCAGGGCTGGACCAGCACCTCTTCCCCTCAGTGAGCTACTCTGCAGCTTATGTGAGGCAGTGGGGTGTCCCCACCACCCCAGAGTGGTGTGTATACACAAGGACAGCTGCTGACACTGGCATTGGGGTTGGTGTGTGGGGTGAAAGACCAGGACCCTTTGCTTGTGAGACAGGCTTCTGGAAGCTCTCAAGTTGCCCCATTAGCTGGTGCCCTTTGTTGCTGCCTTGTGTCTGGCAGGGCTGAGCAGGGCCCTTGTGCTGTGGCTGTGGGAGCTGCCTGCAGTTATTTCTGAGACTGCTCATCAGTCTCTACTGTGACCTCTACCAGTGTTTCTCAGGGCAGCTTATCACATCCTCAGGTACCAGAACAGCAAGGCTGTGCTGAGCCACCTGCTGTCCATGAGCCTGGCTTGCTGCTGGCCTGCAGGCCTGAGCAGCGCCTTTGGACCTGGCACTCCTGACTGATCTCTTTTCCTTCAAGCTGTGCCCGAGCTCTGGGGAGATGGAACACTTCCTGAGGTGCTTCAGCAGAGCAGACCTGCTTGTCTGAAAATGAGTGATTTCATGGCATGGCTGTGCAATTCTTGTCTCTTCTTTATCTCCCTGCCTTCCTGCTTGGCCTTTGGGGCTGCATGTGAAGTGCTGTGCCTGTTTGGGATCTGTATTTTCAAAGAATCCTTCTTGTAATCAAAACCACGGTGGGGGAGGAGAGAAGGGCCACATGATTTTGAGGAGGTGAACAAGGAAGGAAGCGTCACCAGAAGTCTGCTGACATATGGAGGTTGGACACTTCTTGCTGCTTGCTGTGAGACCTTGTCCTTGGCACCTCCCCGGACCCTGAGCCTGCTGTGCTGTGCCAGGTGCTGCTCCTGTGTCTGGGAAGGGAGCTGGGAGCTGGAAGATGAGTCAGCCAGGTATATTGTACTAGAGCACTTTTCTGGTTTGTAATAAGCAGAGGGGCCCCTAGCCTGAAGTATGGGGCTCCTGTTCCCCTTGAATGTCTTTGATGAACCACCAGAAGAGTTCATCTTCCAGTCTGCCTGGTAGGAAAAGCAGCTGATCACTAAATCCAAGAATCATAGAATGGAATGGGTTAGAAGGGACCAACAGTTACTGTGCTTCAGCAAGTCAGGGGCTCTCACTTCTGGCCTGGGACTTGAGTATCCGAGAGACCTGCTGAGAAGCAAATATGTTCCCTTTGCTGGATTTTTATGCCTTCACTGAGATGTGGCATGTATGTGCAGGGTGCCGAGTGGCTTGGTTGTGTAAGTGAACGTTTGCCATGCGTGTGGGCTGAAAATCAGAATTGAAATGTATCGTGTGCAGTCTCCTCTGGAGATACTCAAAACCTGCCTGGACATGATCCTGTACAACCTGCTTGAGGTAAACCTGCTTTAACAGGGGGCTTGGGTGAGATGATCTCAAGAGGTCGCTTCGAATTCCAGCAATTCTGGGACTGTGTGGTGGCACACATCAACTTACAAGTTTACAATGCCCAAGGCTGCTTCAAGCTTCTGCTCTTTGCTGCAGCAGCTTTGGAGGGACTTTGGTGCAGAATTCCTATTTAGAAAGGGAAAAGAAAGAGTGCAGGTTTTCCAAATGAGTTATCGCCAGTGTTTCTGACAGATAAGTGGACGTGCCCACAAGGACCTGTGGGTGCCTCTTTCCTTCATGAGGTGGTTTGTGAGCATTGCTTGTTCCTTGAATCCCATCTCCTCTTGCACTTGGAGAAAGCCACATGCCCCTTTTCTTTATCCTTCTGAAGAGCATCACTAAGGACCTGGTGGTGGGGTGTTGATTTTTGTTTTAACTGCAGTCATTGTTTCCTGGCTGCAGTTTATTTCTACAGATAAAATCTGAGCTTTTTCCCCTTTGAAGAAGGCAGCCACCTGCCTCACACAGGCAGCTGAACATGGAACTGTACTGCAGGGATGTGCTCTAATAAAGTAAAAAAATTTGCTGCTGCACTGCATAAGGAGTGTTCTTGGGCAAATGCCATTAGTTTCTGCAGATGCTGAGGCCTCTGCTTTGTCTGGGTTTGTGGCCCTGTTGACTGTTGGTGACAAGCCTATGGACGTGACCTGGGGCAACAGACAGGGCTGTGCTCATGCCTGCCCTGGGGCTGAGTTGGCCTCAGGAGAGCTTCTCAGCTGCAGCTAAGGCAGGTGCAGAGGGGTTAGGGGGCCTGGGGACATCTGAGCTGTCAGAGAAGAGAGAGGAGGACAGGGCTTGAAGATAATGCAGAGCCTGGAATACAGGACTGCGTTCAGAGCTGCTGACTCCCACCTTCCTCACCATGCTGCAGATGAGATTTCCTGTCAGGAAATGAAAGTTGCTCTTTGGATAAAGGCTATGAATAAAACTTTCTTTCTGAAGTGCCTTGTTGTGTCCGTGACTGAGGAGCTGTTGGAGCATCTGTTCCTGTTGAGACATAGAATTCTTGAAGGGATGTTGGTGGAAGTCTTTAATGGGACAATGCCAGATATTGTGCTCAGAGATTGAACTTCATATGTCTGAAGTCATCTGTGGGCCTGGTCCTTGGTGGTGGTTTTGAGGATATCTTGGGAGCACATGCAGGAGCACATAAGGAGAGGGAAGGGCTGAGAGAAGTCTGGATGTGTCCCCATGGGAAAGATGGGGTAGCCTGACTGCTATATGCATTACTGGTTTTGGAGGCTGTTCCCCAGGTTGTTGTGAACCATAGAATCATAGTAGTTTGGAAAAGGCCTTTAAGATCATTAAGCCCAATTGTAAACATAGCACTGCTGAAGTCACCACTCAGCCATGTCCCTAAGTGGCACACTCACACATCTTTTAAATCCCTCCAGGGATAGTGACTCCACCACTGCCCTGGGCAGCTGTGCCAGGGCTGGACAACCCTTTTGGTAGAGAAATTTTCCCTGATGTCCAACCAAAACCTCCCCTGGTGCAGCTTGAGGCCATTTCTTGCTACCAGGTAGAAGAGCCCACCTGGCTCCACCCTTCTGTCAGGGAGTTGTACAAAGCAAGAAGGTCCTCCCTGAGCCTCCTTTTCTCCAGGCTGGGCCCCTCCAGCTCCCTCAGATGCTTCTCACCAAACTTGTGCTCCAGACCCTTCCCCAGCTGTGTTCCCTTCTCTGGACATGCTCCAGTCCTTCAGTCTCATGAGGGTCACTTCCTTGTCATGAGGGTCCCAGCACTGAACCAAAGCTCCATCCCCCTGCATTGTTCCTCCCAAAGTGCTCGTCCTGTTGGGACCCTGAGAACTGGTCCTGTTTGACTGATCCTCACCTGTGTGTATGTGTTATGTTAAAGGGAGGACACCTTTTTGTTGGGTATTTTGGTGATCAAGGAACTTACATTAGCCCAGCCCATTTTGGGGATGCAAAGAACCAATGGGAATTTGAGATGTGAGAGCCCACCAGCAGAGTCTCCTAAAAGATGAGTGGGACATCAGCTGAGAGCAACTTGGATGGTGCAGATGCATCTTATCGCTTGCTCTTGGAATACATAACCTGTGGGCACAGTCCTTTTCTGCTTGTTAACACGTGCTATGCTTTCAGCTCTCTGGCTGTGGAGACCGTTGGTTTTGTGGGCCAGTCTAATTACAGCTCATTCCCACAAGATATGTTTTAATGTAATTCAATCTTAGGTGGTGTTGGTCCTCTCTGTGATGAAGCTCCTTTGTGCAGCTGGAATAATCCTTGTCTAGCTCTCACTGTTTTGCAGTGCAAATCTGTGCAGTGCCTCAGGCTGGCTCTTTTTAAGCTTTCAACAAGAATGGGTGTTGTTTTTAAGAAAGAGGTTACAGAAGAAGGCAAAATCTGATCTTTTACCTGTCCTTGTAAAAATTCAGTGAGCCTCAGCACAGCATCAGCCTCTGAAAACAAACATTTGATTTTTAAAAGTTCTGTTTGTCGCTGTGCTCTATTCCCTTTGCACCTCTGTGAAGGAGGGCAGGAGCCTGACGCCATTGCAGGCTTTGTCTTGCCTTAAATGGAGAAGTGTCTTTCTCTGAAACCTCGTCCTCATTCTCCTGCTTGAGCCTGAGACACAGAACCCCAGGTATTGCACAGGCATTGCACAGGTAAAAATTTCTCCCATCCCAAGTGTCTTGGCAGCTACCTTCCAGCCCCACTCCCATGGCAGCTCTTATCCTTCAGTCCTGTCCCGTCCCTAGCCTGCCATTTCTTGGGAAGGGGTGGACATGGCCCTGAAACCATGGGGCAGACCTGAGACTTCTCCTAGCATGGGTCTCCAGGTGTTTCCTTCTGGCAGCCCCTTTCCAGCTCTGCTCTGCCTGCAGCTCCAGGCTGTTCTTAACCCTAGCTCTCTCTTTTTGGGGAAGCTCTAGGGAAGGCTACTGAGCCATTTTCCAGACCAAAGGTTTCTCTAAGCCCCAGCTTCTGTAGAGGCCCCCACTTTGCCTTGGCAGCCCATAGCCATCCACGTTCCAGTTTTATTTCAAGACTTCCTCTGTCCATCACTGTCACCCTGACCCTAATTTTGTAGCTGAACCTTTTGACAGTCGAAGTGCAGCTCTAGGCTTTGTCCCTCTCTCCACCCTAACCCTGGCTCTAGCTCTCATATTCCACAGAACAATTGGAAAGGCCCCACAGCCATTGGATGAAAACTGACCCAGCCCAGCTGTCCTGCCAGCCCCTGTTTGGATGTTGAAGTCCCAGCTCAGCTGTAAGTTCTGTCTTTCACTCAACCCTTTTATTTTTTGTGAAGAACTAGAGGGAAGACCCCTAAACCATGGCTCACACCAAAGCTTTGGCTCAGCCTAGGACTCTGAGCTGTTCTCACTTACCTTTTGGCAGTCCTTTTCCAGTTTTGCTCCAGCAGATGGGTCAGGCATTCTGCTTCTGAGCCTGACCCCTCGTTTGCCTGTGGGCTGTAAAGAAGGGATGTAAGGAAGGGCCCCCAGCCATTTCTTGGCTAAAGGTGTCTCCCACATGGGTCTCTTGGCAGCCCCTCTCCCCAGGTGTGGTGTAGCCTTTCCTTTCAGTCCAGACCCTGACCTTGGGAGCTGTTTTCCAGCTGAGCTCTAGGAGAAGCCCCTGAGCCATTTCCCACCCCAGCCCCTTTAGCTTTTGGCAGTCTCTTTTCAGCCCCATATGAGCTCTAGGCTTTTTCTGACCCTGACCCTGGTTTTCCATCTGAGCCTTAGCCAAGTCCCCCAGCCTTTTTCCTGATGAAGGCTTTCTCCCAGGTGAGGCCTTGTGCAGCCCTTGCTTTGCTTGGGTGAGCCCTGCCTTGCCATGCTACCTCTGCACCTTTGGGTTTTCTTTTTCTTAGCCATAGCCATGATTTTCCTGAGAAGCCATAGAGGAGTCTCCTACCAGTTACCTGGACCAGTGTTTTCCCCCAGCCCGGCACTCTTGGAAGCTGCCAGGTACTTTTGCATCCCCTTTGCAGCCCTGCTTGAGAACGCACACAGGATCACTCTTGAGGAGAAAAGACAACACAGAAAGAATCATGTCTTGCCGATACCACCTAAGGAGTCCTTCTACTGTGCCTTTTGCAACCAGACTTGTCTATCTCATATTGCCCTTTTTAGCCACCGGCGTGCTTGTAGCAGGTGTGAGTAGAGCCCTTCCCAAATCTTCGTTCGCAAAGCCCGGCCATGATGATGTAGCCCCGCTCCAGCTGCTGCTCTGGACTTTATTTGTCTCAGCACTATCCCAACCCTTATCTCACGGCCAAGGTCATTCTTGAGGAATGTGTCTGCAAGCCCAGGTCTTTTAGCACCCCCCACTTTCTTCTTGTGAGCCCTTTCTGGCCCCTCTCAAGCTATGGGTTTTGGCTTTCCTTCACCCTAGTCTTAATTTCACATCTGAAGCTCAGCCACGAGGCTTCTCCCAAGCCAGGTGTTGTGGCAGTTCCCACTGTGCTCCAGCAGTGCAGTTCCAGCCCCACTCCCCTGGCTGTCCTGTGCCTCTGGAGGGCCCATTCCCCAGGCTTGCCTGTGACACAGAACAGAGTTGTGGTTAGCTGGGGTTCCTTAAAATGTTATGTGCAAATTTCTGTTTTTTTTTTTTTTTTTAAAGTCAGAAACCTGCTGTTTCAAAGTCAAACAGACAGGGACTGTGCAATATGAACTTGTTTCCCTTTTCCCCTTCCTTCTCGTTTGCTCTCTGGGAATACCGAGCTGATGAAGGATATGGATGCTAGCACACACAGGCTGCTCCTTTCCCAGTTTTGCATCCAGGCTTTGGATTTGGAGTCTGGTGTTGCTGCTAGCATGCAACCTTGGTGGGCATTATTTTTCTTGTGGAATAGCTGCCCACAAAAGTTCAGTTAGTAGTGCTTGTGCAACCTTCACTGAAGCATTTTCAAGTTTTTGAGTGTTTCCTTTAAATATCCTCTTGAGTTGTGAGGTGGTATGGTTGAAATGCAGCCAAGGCCATGAGCAGCTCAGACCTCAGGCTCCAGGAGAGGGGGAGAGGTGCTGCTCTGAGAGGTGGGCAGCAGATGCTCCTGCTGCTGCCCAGGTGTGGAGGCACTACTGCCCTGGAGCTGCTGTAAAGGACTTCTTTATGGGCAGAATCAGTTTTTCAGCCTGTAAAACAGTTTTGGGGCTCGTGTGGCTCTTAAAGGTAACTTGCACAGATTTGAAGGAAAAGGAGCCAACAGCAAGTTGCTCAGTGCCTGTGACAAGGGGTATGAGCTCCGATCCAGGCTGCCCCTTGGAGTGTGGGCAGCAGTGCCATGTGCCCCTTGCACTGGGGCTGGTCTGCACCCACTCCCTGCTGCTCTGTGAGGAGGGGTGGGAGATGTCAGGACTGGGCCTCTGGTGAAAAGTCTGCATCTTTTATATTTTCCTAGGGTAAAACTGCAGCCTCTGAATCTGGAAAATTGTTTCAAAAAAGCAAGTCTGAGGTTTAAACTCTCTTAGAAACCTTTTCCTTTTTTGGGATAAGCAGCATCTTGAAAGAGGGTAACAAACTGTGAGCCCTTCCTCCCACTGGGCTGGGTTTCTAGCACCCTGCCTCCCCTGACCCAACAGTGCTCCCAAAAAGCTGAAAATAGTTGGTACTTCCCATCCCTGGGGCAATTATTTGATCCTCTGCAGCTGATCTGAGCTATTCTCAGAGCTAACAGCTGTCCCGGGCAGGCTCCTGGGTTGGGGGCTGTGCACCCCCAGAACCCAGGCTGGGTTCTGTAGCCCTCTCTGGTGAGCGGGGTTGTGGTCCTGTTAGGAGCCCTCAGTGCAGGGCTGCCCGTGGGGGGGTCCACTCCTGCAGCCCACGTCCCCTCCTGTGCAGAATCACCTGTGCTGCAGTTCCCAACTGAATTGCATCTGTGAGCGAACTGCACACAGAGCTCACTGTCATTGTCACACAAGGTGATGAGATGAGTATTAGAATTATTTGTTCTTCTGCAGTAGTTTTAAATACTGACAGTTTTGGATGCAGTGTTAGTGTCTCTCTGGGAGCTTTGTGCAGCTGGAGTAGATCCATCAGGATTTCCTTCTAGAAGCTCTTAGCCTGCAGGTGAGGAGGTGTGTGTTGCAGCAAGCATCTGCCCAGTCAGACTGAAGCAGCAAAACAATGAATGCTGCTTGCTGTCATTACAGACCACTAGCTATGCCCTATGTTAATTTAATTAATGTTAGAGAATATTGTTTGAAACGTTTTTGTCTTTAGTTTCAAAACCTGGCCAAAAATATACATATCTCATTAAATCAGGGGCTTTGAGAGTGCTGTGGGATATGTCTGAGGTTATCTGAGATCTGTTTGGTGGGCCAAGGGGGACCTTGAAGAGCTGCTGTTTTCACCCCTTGCACAAGCTGCAGGCACACTAGCAGTGTAACTACTTTTGCAAACCATATACTAAAAATTCTTTGGTGTCCTGTGGCAGGTTGTCTTAGAGATTACCTGTTTCTAGCACTGTGAGTTACGATGCCTGTTAGAGCCTTGTGCTCACAGGGGTGTTGCGGGGTCTCTCTGTGGGCCTCACATGCCACTGCAGGTGTGGCAGACACTGCAGGTGGGGGCCTGTGGAGACACGAGGGTGTGCTCAGAGGGTGTCACCCAGCCTGCCATGGCCCAAGGGCTTCTCACGTCTGGTGGTAACAGTGATATTTCAGATGTGTTCAGCTCTTCGGGTGAATGTGGGCTTGAGAAAAAAAGTCTGCTGGTCAGCCTGATGCTGGGTAGTCAGACTCCCAGAGGGGCTGTGAAATGTTTCCCGGTCTGGCCCTTGCTCTGGGCAGGCAACGTGGCCAGGGATGCGTTTCCAGAGGCTTGGTAAAAAGTCAGGGATACTTTCTCACTTGAGAGACAGCTCAGCACAGGGGAGAAAAAAGGCTGGAAGCTGTTCTTGATGGGACTGGGGACCTCCTCTGGGCAGTGTACTCTGAAGTGAGGTATGGTGGTTCCCAGCATCCCCCATCCTGGACAAACATCTGAGATCTGGAGAGGAGCTTTTCCTTAGGGACTGGCACAGACTCCTCTGAGCCTTCCCCAGCCTCCTGAATTTGCTCCATTTGCTCAGTCATGCCAGCCCTTGGAAGCATTGGGTGTGCTGTTGAACTGCTGATCACTACAAGCAGAGTTCTGTCTTGGATTTTCCTGGGGGTTGAGTGCAGAAAGGAGAGTGCCATGTTACCTCCAGCTTCAGTCCTCTCTGACCTCAGGCTGGCCTTCCCTGAAGTGCAGCCCCTGGCATGCAGAGCAGCAGTGGAGCTGGGGTCCAGCATGTGAGGCATTCCTCCTGCTTTTGCACCCTGGGCTGCCTCTCTGATCTTTTTAGCCCCCTATATAGGATATAAATATAGGTA
>NW_021937827.1:0-8122 GCF_001715985.3 Manacus vitellinus
CCCAAGCCCCTTAACTGGTCCTTACTGGTCCCACTGCCCCTTTCCCCATTCCAATGACCCGTACCGGTCTGTACTGGTTTATACTGGTCTATACCGGTCTATACCAGTCCATACTGGTCTATACTGGTTTATACTGGTCTGTACTGGTCTGACCTTGACGGAGATGGTGAATCGCCCCCAACCCCCTTAACTGGTCCTTACTGATCCCACCACCCCATTCCCTGTTTCAGTGACCCGTACTGGTTTATATCGGTTTATACTGCTCTACCCTGGTTTATACTGGTCTATACTGCTCCATACTGGTTTGTACCGGTCTGTACTGGTCTGACCTTGATGGAGATGCTGAAGTGCCCCCAACCCCCTTAACTGGTCCTTACTGGTCCCACCACCCTGCTCGCTGTTCTAGTGACCTGTACTGGTCCATACTGGTCCATACTGGTCCGTACTGGTTTTTTACTGGTCTATACTGGTCTATACTGGTCTATACTGGTCTATACTGGTCTATACTGGTCTACACTGGTCTATACTGGTCTATAATGGTCTGACCTTGATGGAGATGCTGAAGTGCCCCCAAGCCCCCTAACTGGTCCTTATCGGTCCCACTGCCCCATTCCCCATTCCAGTGACCCATATTGGTCTATACTGGTCCATACTGGTTTATACTGGTCTATACCGATCTATACTGGTCTATGCTGCTCTGTACTGGTCTGACCTTGATGGAGATGGAGATGGAGATGCTGAAGTGCCCCCAACCCCCTTAACTGGTCCCACCACCCTGCTCCCCATTCCATTGACCCATACTGGGTCGTGGTGGCAAGAACCCCAGCAGGAGCCAGGTGGGGTCTTCCTGCCATTGGATGAGTGCTCTGGGAGGTCAGGGCTGCTCACAGATCCAGATCACAGCAGCACATTTCCAAGAGCACTGTCAAATGGGAAGGGCAAAGCACAATTATTAGGAAGGAATGGAGCTTTTCTCAGTCAGTGTTTCCAGTTTCCTACTCCTGAGGAATCTGGGGGTTGAGAAATGGAAAAGAAACTCTCATGTTGGACAAGTCACTGAGACTCCTGAGCTGTAACTTGGAACGCACAAGTGCTTCTGTAAGCAACTTCCTAAAGTGCTTTCGGTCTCTGCTCTGCTTTTGACAGAAGCAGCATCACTTCTGCTGGACCCATCTGTTTTTTCTTTATCTGCCCTTTTCCACCTGCCTGAGGTTTCTCTCAGGTCAAAGTGAGAGCACAGACATTTGGATGCAGTGCTGACAGGGAAGTCATAAATGGATTTCTGATGTTGAATCTACTGTTTTGAAATCAGAAAATGTGGTGCTGAAGTCATCGTTAGCCTTTGAGAGGGAAACAGGAGAAAAATCGGATAAACTTGCTAAAAATGAGCTGCTTCAAACTGAGGTTGACCACCTTCAAAGTCTTGTTGCGCCAGAGTGCAGAGAGAAAACTGTTGCTAAAAAAGCAGGCTCCTGGTTTGGTCAGGCAACTTCATAAACCAGTGTCATACCCTGGCATTGAGACTTGGGAAACCACAGAGAACCCTGATTCTAAGTCTCAGGAGAGAAAGAAACAAGGAGAATTTGAAGTTCAACTGATGTTTCTAGAGTCTCCCAGCTTTCCTCACATTAATGAAAATAGACTGAGTGATCCCTGTGATAATTCTTTAGATTCTGAAGATTATTCTTTACCTCCCTCAATTTCCTTTGTGCCTGATACTGAATCCACTAAAAAACCTTGGACTCAAAAAGAGAACCCGACCCAGAAAACAACTCAATTCATTCTGATTCAAGTGGTTAAAGAGCAGAAGCATTATGGCGATAAACCTGGACAAATTAAAAGCCAACCAGTGACATCCTATCAATATATCACATACCTTGGCATTCCGCTTTGTTCTCATCAACAGTTAATACAATTTCCAATGGATATGGGGACAAAATGTTGGCAGCAAAATGCCAAAGATGGGATTAAACCCCAGACGAAAAAGAATTAAAATCACTGGAGAAAAAGAAGAAACCAGTCTTCAACCAAGAGCTTCACCCTGTTACTGTTTTGTTGATATTACCATTTTGCTTTTTATTCTAATAATCATATTGTATGTTAAAATTTGGATGATTATGAAACAGTCAGCTCACTGATTACCCCCATCAATACTAGACGATGCCCACAGTATACACCCGTCCCAGCCCCTCCAGGAGCCCTCAAATCCCATCCTGGTCCCACAGGACACTCCCAACTTCCCCTCAAACACTCCGAGGCCCCCAGATTGACTCCCAGATCCAGAAAACTCTTGCTACCTGCCCATGGAGTGCCCAGTGTGGCCCACCAACTGCACCACAAAGCCAAAGCTTCCAGGCTTTCTTTCCTGGGAATTAGGGCTGTTGTTTCCTGTTTTCAGCCATGCCTCCCAACTGATAGCCCAACTCCCAAACTGCTAGCATGCCTGTTGATACAGAATTGTTAAAATAAACCTTGCCAGTATATGTTTTCAGACACCGATTATTTAGTGTCGTTTCACTTTAATCCACCCCAAGGGAATTATTAATAAAAACCTGAGTTACCCCCTCTTCCCTTTTCCTGGGGCGGGTTGTAACACCAATCAGCACTGACTCCGCCCAGTAGGCATAGCAAAGGAAGTTTCCTTTTGGTTTAGGGTTTAGTGTTAGGGTTAGGGTTAGGGTTAGGGTCAGGGTTTAGGGTTACTGTTAGGGTTAGGGTTAGGGTTAGGGTTAGCAAAAGACAGGGTTACTGTTAGGGTTAGGGACACGCAGCGGTGCCCAATAAGCCCCTCTCAGGCTATAAGCCCGATTCATTGCCCACCGCTGTCAGACTCTTTTGCTTTTTCTCTTGGGTCTCTGCTTTTGCTGTTGCTGTTCTGTTGCGTGTCTGGCAGAATACCCACCACCGTCCGGTATGTACTCTGCTCCTATAGAGCACTGGCCCCGCCCACTGGGTGGAGTCAAGAGGTGGAGTCCGTGTTGATTGTTCTGCGTCACTGGCTCCGCCTACTGGGCGGAGTCAGTGCTGATTGGTGTTACAACCCGCCCCAGGAAAAGGGGAGAGGGGGTAACTCAGGTTTTTATTAATAATTCCCTTGGGGTGGATTAAAGTGAAACGACACTAAGTAATTGGTGTCTGAAAATATATACTGGCAAGGTTTATTTTAACAATTCTGTATCAACAGGCATGCTAGCAGTTTGGGTACTGTCATACCACAATGTGACACAGAGATAACCTTTGGGGGGGGAAAGAAAATGCATAGGGGAGAGAAAGGCAGGATAAGAGCAAGGGAGAGTAAGAGAAAGAAAAGCTGAGAGTGGACAGATGTATATAGTCACCGCCCACAGGGTCCAGCAATGCTTCCATGTCTGTCAGTTGAAGTGGTGGCCTTGATCTGCCGGGGGTGAAGGAGGGAAGTCCCCATACTCCAAGAAGTTATGAGTTATAGCCATGATTAGTGTCACGGACCATGCCTCGAGCCTCCAACATCTCGAGGGTTGCAGTCTCTCTTCTAAGGTTAGGGAACAGGCTTTGGGCATAGCTTGCAGTTACTGTGTGGACCAATTGTCAGAGACTGAAATGGTTAATGATTTATGCATTCTAGGAGACTTTTCAGGCTTTTGACTTGCATGATACCTCTGATGAGCAGTCAGGCCCCTCCCTCCCTCCAGTGCTGACGGTGTGAAGCCCTGAAAAGGCAAGAGCTGAGCTTACTGACTTTTGACTGTTGATATATCTGATGAGGAATCAGGCCCCTCCCTCCCTCTGCTCTGAGATGTTAGGGTTAGGGTTAGGGTTAAGGTTAGCAAGGGTTAGGGTTTAGGTTTTAGGGTTTATGGTTTGGGGTTTAAGGTAGAGTTAAACCATCATTTTCGGGGTATGGGCCCGATAGCTTAATTAGCTGACCTTACTAGAAAATAATATAGAGGGAGTATAGATGATTTTGATTCCTTTAGTGTAGGTTCGATTCCTACTTTTCTAAAATTAGGAAATGAGAGGATTGGTATACCTCTATGTTTACTTTATCATAGTAACCCTTTTGGACTCAGGCACATTTCCTTGAGTGTCTTAGGTAGGGGAGTAGGCCTGCATAGGAGATAGGAAGGCTGGTATGCCATAGGCATAAGGCTAATGTTAGGGGTAAGAAGTTTTTTCAAAGCAAATGTATGAGTTGATCATATCGGAATCGAGGGTAAGAGGCGCGGATTCATAAGAATCCTGCAGAAAGGAGGAGGGTTTTTGTAGCTAAAGTAGGGGGAATGAGTTCTTGAGGGAGATTAAGTGAGCTGGGGTTTAGGAATAGAATGGTTGTGAGTGCATTTATTAGTATAATATTAGCATATTCGGCAAGACAAAACAAGGCGAATGGCCCTGCAGCATATTCTACGTTGAACCCTGAGACTAGTTCAGATTCTCCTTCTGTCAGGTCAAATGGAGCCCGGTTTGTTTCGGCAAGAGTGGAGATATATCATATTATTGCTAAGGACCAGGAGGAGAAAATGAGGTAGAGAGGTTCTTGAGTTGTAGCTAGGATATTGAGGGTGTAGTTACCACTAAGGATAATTACGGATAGGAGAATAATGACTAGGGTAACTTCGTAAGAGATAGTCTGTGCAACTGCTCGGAGGGCACCGATGAAGGCATATTTTGAGTTAGAGGCTCACCCTGATCATAGAATTGAGTAGACTGCCAAGCTAGATAGAGCTAGAAGGAAGAGTATGCCAAGGTTTAGGTCAGTAAGGGGAAAGGGGAAAGGGGAAAGGGAAGTGGTGTTCAGATTGTAATTGCTAGGAGAAGGGCTAAGATAGGAGTAGATATAAATAAGTAAGGGGATGAAGTTGATGGACGAATTGGTTCTTTAATGAATAGCTTTACTCCATCTGCTATAGGTTGTAAGAGGCCAAATGGTCCTACAATATTAGGCCCTTTTCGGGCTTGCATATAACTTAGAATCTTACGTTCAACTAGGGTAAGAAACGCTACGGCGATGAGGATGGAGAGAGCATAGGATATTGATATAATAAAGTAAGTGAGGGTTAAGTGAATTGTCATGTGGTTTGTGCTGGAGCTAGGGAGAGGATTTGAACCTCTGGGTAAAGGGCTTAAGCCTTCTGCATTTGCCAAGCTCTGCCAAGCTAGCGGTCCTTTTCTAGGAGGGGGTTATGGTGAAGCTCTTAGTAATTTAGTTGGGTTCATTACTGGGTGCGAAGGCGTGCTTGTGGCATAGGCCTTACTTCTTCGATCCTTTCGTACTAGAAGGAGTTGTAACATAGATAGAAACCAACCTGGATTACTCCGGTCTGAACTCAGATCACGTAGGACTGTTAATCGTTGAACAAACGAACCCTTGGTAGCGGTTGCACCACTAGGATGTCCTGATCCAACATCGAGGTCGTAAACCTCCTTGTCGATGTGGGCTCTTGAAGGAGATTGCGCTGTTATCCCTGGGGTAGCTAGGTTCATTAATCAATTATATTGGGTCTGGTTACTATTAGCACGTTGATGGGTAGTTCTTGGTTAAGATGGATTGTCTGATATTTGGAGGTTAAGTTTGTCTCCAAGGTCGCCCCAACCCAAAAATGCACACCAGCAAAATCCCGGGGGAGTAGGCCCTGTGGGTGAGTATTGTTTATGGGAGTGGTAGCAGATTTTAAAGTTCCACAGGGTCTTCTTGTCTTATGGGTTTATTCCTGCTTTTGCACGGGAAGATCAATTTCACTGATTATCTGTAGGAGACAGCTAAGACCTCGTTAAGCCATTCATACAAGTCCCGATTTATGGGACAATTGATTGCGCTACCTTTGCACGGTTAGGATACCGCGACCGTTGAACGAATTGTCACTGGGCAGGCTTCACCTTTAATACTTGGTTTGCTAAAGGCTATGTTTTTGGTAAACAGTCGGGCCTTGGATTTGCCTAGTTCCTTTTACAGATTTTAATCGTCTTTGGGGGCGCTCCATAGGTGGGTTAACAGAGTTTTGGGTATAAGGTCTTGTTAAGGTTAAAAAATATCCTGTGGATTGTTAATAATGTTGTAATGTAAGCTTGCGCCATAGAGGGGATCCCTAGTTACTTATTTTAGCATAAATTCTCTTATTTAATATAAGTTGGCCTACTGGGGAAGAGGGAGTCATGAGGAAGTTTAGATTTTTTTAGGTGAGGAGCTTTGACGCATTCTTTAATGGTGGCTGCTTGAAGGCCCACAATTAAGCTGTAATTAAATTTATCCGCTAGGGGAGAGTGTATTCTTTTTTAAAGGAGCTGTACCTCCTTTAAATAGCCCTTAATTCGCTTCATGTGGGTTGAGTGTAGTCCTGGGAGGTGAATTAAGAGGGAACTAAGATTCATTTCATAGGCAACCAGCTATCACCCAGCTCGACTGGCTTTTCACCACTACTAACGAGTCTTCCCACTCTTTTGCAACAGAGACGGGTTTGCTCAGTAGATAGCTGCTCGTAAGTAGCTGGCTTGGGTTTCGGGGAAGCAAGCTTAAATTGGCGTTCTGCTTGGGTAGTTCTCGCTAAATCATGATGGAAAAGGTACAAGGGTTGGTCTTTGCTATTTATTGCTTGGTTTGTCATTACTATTTCATTCTTCCCTTACGGTACATGATCTCTATTGCGTCTTGAGTTTACCTTTCTATCGCCTATACTAGGTTGAGTGAGAGAATGTTTTGATTTAATGGGTAGTATTAACTTAGTTTCTATGTAATCTGGTAGAAGAGCTAGAGTTAGGCTTCAAGGCGATCTGATATGAAACAGATATCTTTCAGGTGTAAGCTGAATGCTTTAGTTATACCTACGCCTTGGTAGACTAAGTGCACCTTCCGGTACACTTACCTTGTTACGACTTGCCTCATCTCTAGCTTAGGGGTTTATTATAAATAAAATTAATCCTAGCTTGTGAGGAGGGTGACAGGCAGTATGTACGTGCTTGAGAGCCAGCTTAAAGGAGGCATTATTATCCTGCTTTACTGCTAAATCCGCCTTTTAGGAGTGATTTCACACTCCTTGTCGTGAGGTATTCTATGCTAAAAAATGTAGCCCATTTCTACCATCTCATGAGCTATACCTTGACCTGTCTTATTAGTGAGATGTTGCTGTTGTGCCCACTGTTAAACCCTCAGTTTTGGGGTGGGCTGACGACGGCGGTATATAGGCTGATTTTGCAAGGGATGGTTGGGTGTATCGTGGGTTATCGGTTATAGAACAGGCTCCTCTAGGTGGGTTTGGAGCACCGCCAAGTCCTTAGAGTTTTAAGCGTTTGTGCTCGTAGTTCTCAGGCGGATGCTTAAGTGGTGAAAGCATCAGGATTTAGGGCCAGGCATAGTGGGGTATCTAATCCCAGTTTGTGTCCTGGCTTTCGGGGAGTTTTGTTGATCATGAAGCTAAGATCATTTCTATGGGAGTATTGGATGCATCTTGTGCTTATAACAGCTTGGTTACATTTCAGTCTTAGTTGAAGTGATAATGAAAAACCACTCTTTACGCCGTATAAAGTTAATTTGGGTTTCTTGTGTGACCACGGTGGCTGGCACAAGATTTACCAACCCTGGTAAGTTGCTTTAACTAAGTCAAGTTTACACTTATTGCTTAATATTAATTACTGCTGAAAACCCGTGGGGGCGTGGCTAGGCAAGGCGTTTTGGGCTACAATTGGAGTGGTGTGCCTGATGCCTGCTCCTGCTGTCTTTTTAAGGTGCTGAGGGCATTTTCACTGGGATGCGGATACTTGCATGTATATATTTGGCAAGAACTAACTGTAAGGTTAGGACTAAGTCTTTTTTGTCCATGGGGATGTGTAATAGCCGTCTTAACATCTTCAGTGTTATGCTTTATTGTAAACTACAAGGACTAAGGCTGTTATAGGCATAGTGATTATTATTGGGGCTTGTTTTAGTTGTAGTAATAGTTGCTATTGATTTAGGATTTGTTTAGTGGTTGGAGAAGTAGTTCAAGTGGATAACAAAAATGTGTTGTTGAGAAGTTAGAAGAGTAGAAAGGGGCAGGATTGTAGTGTTGTGGGCGGGTTTGTTAAGGTTTTATGTTCTTGTAGTTGAAATTACAACAATGGTTTTTCAGGCCAAAGGTCTTGGATAGAGGCCAAGCAGGAATTGTTATGA
>NW_021937828.1:0-6944 GCF_001715985.3 Manacus vitellinus
GAGGGACCCTGAGGGTTGGGGAGGTGCAGGAAGGGGGGGGAGGGGCTTTGGGGGGGCCCTTAAAGGTGGGGGGAGGGGCTGAAAGTGGGTCCATCATTGGGAGGGGACACGCCCACCCAAACCCCAGTAAGTCCCAGTTGAGCTCCCAGTTCAGGGAGGGGGAGAGGATGCAAAAGACACGCCCACTTGCAGAGGCTATGGCCACCTTGGGATGGGACACGCCCACCAGGGAGAGACCACGCCCACCTAAAGAAGGGACACGCCCACCCGCAAACCACTAAGTCCCAGCTGAGTTCTGCCTTAACTGGTCCTTACTGGTCCCACCACCCCATTCCGCGTTCCAGTGACCCGTACTGGTCTATACTGGTTTATACTGGTCTATACCGGTCTATACCAGTCCATACTGGTCTATACTGGTTTATACTGGTCTGTACTGGTCTGACCTTGACGGAGATGATGAAGCGCCCCCAACCCCCTTAACTGGTCCTTACTGATCCCACCACCCCATTCCCTGTTCCAGTGACCCGTACTGGTTTATATCGGTTTATACTGCTCTACCCTGGTTTATACTGGTCTATACTGGTCCATACTGGTTTGTACCGGTCTGTACTGGTCTGACCTTGATGGAGATGCTGAAGTGCCCCCAACCCCCTTAACTGGTCCTTACTGGCCCCACCACCCTGCTCGCTGTTCTAGTGACCTGTACTGGTCCATACTGGTCCGTACTGGTTTTTACTGGTCTATACTGGTCTATACTGGTCTATACTGGTCTACACTGGTCTATACTGGTCTATAATGGTCTGACCTTGATGGAGATGCTGAAGTGCCCCCAAGCCCCTTAACTGGTCCTTATCGGTCCCACTGCCCCATTCCCCATTTCAGTGACCCATATTGGTCTATACTGGTCCATACTGGTTTATACTGGTCTATACCGATCTATACTGGTCTATACCGATCTATACTGGTCTATGCTGCTCTGTACTGGTCTGACCTTGATGGAGATGCTGAAGTGCCCCCAACCCCCTTAACTGGTCCTTCCTGGTCCCACCGCCCTGCTCCCCATTCCATTGACCCATACTGGGTCGTGGTGGCAAGAACCCCAGCAGGAGCCAGGTGGGGTCTTCCTGCCATTGGATGAGTGCTCTGGGAGGTCAGGGCTGCTCCCAGATCCAGATCACACCAGCACATTTCCAAGAGCACTGTCAAATGGGAAGGGCAAAGCACAATTATTAGGAAGGAATGGAGCTTTTCTCAGTCAGTGTTTCAAGTTTCCTACTCCTGAGGAATCTGGGGGTTGAGAAATGGAAAAGAAGCTCTCATGTTGGACAAGTCACTGACTCCTGAGCTGTAACTTGGAATGCACAAGTGCTTCTGTAAGCAACTTCCTAAAGTGCTTTCGGTCTCTGCTCTGCTTTTGACAGAAGCAGCATCACTTCTGCTGGACTCATCTGTTTTTTCTTTATCTGCCCTTTTCCACCTGCCTGAGGTTTCTCTCAGGTCAAAGTGAGAGCACAGACATTTGGATGGAGTGCTGACAGGGAAGTCATGAATGGATTTCTGATGTTGAATCTACTGTTTTGAAATCAGAAATGTGGTGCTGAAGTCATCGTTAGCCTTTGAGAGGGAAACAGGAGAAAAATCGGATAAACTTGTTGCTAAAAATGAGCTGCTTCAAACTGAGGTTGACCACCTTCAAAGTCTTGTTGCGCCAGAGTGCAGAGAGAAAACTGTTGCTAAAAAAACAGGCTCCTGGTTTGGTCAGGCAACTTCATAAACCAGTGTCTTACCCTGGCATTGAGACTTGGGAAACCACAGAGAACCCTGATTCAAAGTCTCAGGAGAGAAAGAAACAAGGAGAATTTGAAGTTCAACTGATGTTTCTAGAGTCTCCCCGCTTTCCTCACATTAATGAAAATAGACTGAGTGATCCCTGTGATAATGAACAAAGGGAAGATTATTCTTTACCTCCCTCAATTTCCTTTGTACCTGACACTGAATCCACTAAAAAACCTTGGACTCAAAAAGAGAACCCGACCCAGAAAACAACTCAATTCATTCTGATTCAAGTGGTTAAAGAGCAGAAGCATTATGGCGATAAACCTGGACAAATTAAAAACCAACCAGTGAAATCCTATCAATATATCACATACCTTGGGATTCCACTTTGTTCTCATCAACAGTTAATACAATTTCCAATGGATATGGGGACAAAATGTTCGCAGCAAAATGCCAAAGATGGGATTAAAACCCAGACAAAAAAGAATTAAAATCACTGGAGAAAAAGAAGAAACCAGTCTTCAACCAAGAGCTTCACCCTGTTACTGTTTTGTTGATATTACCTTTTTGCTTTTTATTCTAATAATCATATTGTATGTTAAAATGTGGATGATTATGAAACAGTCAGCTCACTGATTACCCCCATCAATACTAGACGATGCCCGCAGTATACACCCGTCCCAACCCCTCCAGGAGCCCTCAAATCCCATCCTGGTCCCACAGGACACTCCCAACTTCCCCTCAAACACTCCGAGGCCCCCAGATTGACTCCCAGATCAGAAAACTCTTGCTGCCTGCCCATGGAGTGCCCAGTGTGGCCCACCAACTGCACCACAAAGCCAAAGCTTCCAGGCTTTCTTTCCTGGGAATTAAGGCTGTTGTTTCCTATTTTCAGCCGTGCCTCCCAACTGATAGCCCAACTCCCAAACTGCTAACATGCCTGTTGATACAGAATTGTTAAAATAAACCTTGCCAGTATATGTTTTCAGACACCGATTATTTAGTGTCGTTTCACTTTAATCCACCCCAAGGGAATTATTAATAAAAACCTGAGTTACCCCCTCTCCCCTTTTCCTGGGGCGGGTTGTAACACCAATCAGCACTGACTCCGCCCAGTAGGCATAGCAAAGGAAGTTTCCTTTTGGTTTAGGGTTTAGTGTTAGTGTTAGGGTTAGGGTTTAAGGTTAGGGTTAGGGTTAGGGTTAGGGTTTAAGGTTAGGGTTTGGGTTAGGGTTAGGGTTACGGTTAGGGTTAGGGTTAGGTTTTGAGTTAGGGTTAGGGTTAGAAAGGGTTAGGGTTAGGGTTAGGAAATTTAGGGTTAGAGTTAGAGTTAGCAAAAGTTAGGGTTAGGGTTAGGGTTAGGTTTAGGGTTAGCAAAAGACAGGGTTACTGTTAGGGTTAGGGTTAGGTTAGGGTTAGGGGTATGGGTAAGGGTTAGGGTTAGGAAGAATTTGTCTCAGTGCGCGATCTAACAATCGCGGTTTTAGCCCATTCCGGACACGCAGCGGTGCCCAATAAGCCCCTCTCAGGCTATAAGCCCGATTCATTGCCCACCGCTGTCAGAATCTTGTGCTTTTTCTCTTGGGTCTCTGCTTTTGCTGTTGCTGTTCAGTTGTGTGTCTGGCAGAATACCCACCGCCGTCCAGTATGTACTCTACTTCTATAGAGCACTGTCCCCTAACCCCAACATTAAAAGAGAGACTGGAAGCTATGCGCAAACCCTGTTCCCTAACCCTAACCCTAACCAAGAGACTGCAAGCTATGCGCAAACCTTTTTCCCTAACCCTAACCTTAAAAGTGAGAATGCAAGCTATGCGAAACCCTTTTCCCTAACCCTAACCCTAAAAACGAGACTGCAAGTTATGCGCAAACCCTCTTCCCTAACCCTAACCTTAAAAAAGAGACTGCAAACTATGCGCAAACCCTGTTACCTAACCCTAACCTTAAAAAAGAGACTGCAAGCTATACGCAAACCCTTTTCTCTGAACCTAACCTTAAAAAAGAGACTGCAAGCTATGCGCAAACCCGATTCCCTGACCCTAATCCTAAAAAAGCGAATGCTTTAGGGTTCGGGTTAGGGTTAAGGTTAGGGTTAGGGTAAGGGTTAGGGGTTAGGGTTGGGGTTAGGGTTAGGGTTAGTCAGAATCTGTCTCAATACGCGATCTAACTATCGCGGGTTTACCCCATTCCAGGAACGCAGTGGTGCCCAGTAAACCCCTCTCGGACTATAAGCCCGTTTCAGGGCCCACCGCTGTCAGAATCTTTTGCTTTTTCTCTTGGGTCTCTGCTTTTGCTGTTGCTGTTCTGTTGCGTGTCTGGCAGAATACCCACCGCCGTCCGGTATGTACTCTGCTTCTATAGAGCACTGGCCCCGCCCACTGGGTGGAGTCAAGAGGTGGAGTCCATGTTGATTGTTCTGCGTCACTGGCTCCGCCTACTGGGCGGAGTCAGTGCTGATTGGTGTTACAACCCGTCCCAGGAAAAGGGGAGAGGGGGTGACACAGGTTTTTATTAATAATTCCCTTGGGGTGGATTAAAGTGAAACGACACTAAATAATCGGTGTCTGAAAACATATACTGGCAAGGTTTATTTTAACAATTCTTATCAACAGGCATGCTAGCACTTTGGGTACTCTCATACCACAATGTGACACAGAGATAACCTTTGGGGGGGGAAAGAAAATGCATAGGGGAGAGAAAGGCAGGATAAGAGCAAGGGAGAGTAAGAGAAAGAAAAGCTGAGAGTGGACAGATGTATATAGTCCCCGCCCACGGGGTCCAGCGATGCTTCCATGTCTGTCAGTTGAAGTGGTGGCCTTGATCTGCCGGGGGTGAAGGAGGGAAGTCCCCATCCTCCAAGAAGTTATGAGTTATAGCCATGATTAGTGTCACGGACCATGCCTCGAGCCTCCAACATCTCGAGGGTTGCAGTCTCTCTTCTAAGGTTAGGGAACAGGTTTTGGGCATAGCTTGCAGTTACTGTGTGGACCAATTGTCAGAGACTGAAATGGTTAATGATTTATGCATTCTAGGAGACTTTTCAGGCTTTTGACTTGCATGATACCTCTGATGAGCAGTCGGGCCCCTCCCTCCCTCCAGTGCTGACGGTGTGAAGCCCTGAAAAGGCAAGAGCTGAGCTTACAGGCTTTTGACTGTTGATATATCTGATGAGGAATCAGGCCCCTCCCTCCCTCTGCTATGAGATGTTAGGGTTAGGGTTAGGGTTAAGGTTAGCAAGGGTTAGGGTTTAGGTTTTAGGGTTTACGGTTTGGGGTTTAAGGTAGAGTTAAACCATCATTTTTGGGGTATGGGCCCGATAGCTTAATTAGCTGACCTTACTAGAAAATAATATAGAGGGAGTATAGAGGATTTTGATTCCTTTAGTGTACGTTTGATTCCTACTTTTCTAAAATTAGGAAATGAGAGGATTGGTATACCTCTATGTTTACTTTATCATAGTAACCCTTTTGGATTCAGGCACATTTCCTTGAGTGTCTTAAGTCGGCGGGTAGGCCTGCATAGGAGATAGGAAGGCTGGTATGCCATAGGCATAAGACTAATGTTAGGGGTAAGAAGTTTTTTCAAAGCAAATGTATGAGTTGATCATATCGGAATCGAGGGTAAGAGGCGCGGATTCATAAGAATCCTGCGGAAAGGAGGAGGGGCTTTGTAGCTAAAGTAGGGGGAATGAGTTCTTGAGGGAGATTAAGTGAGCTGGGGTTTAGGAATAGAATGGTTGTGAGTGCATTTATTAGTATAATATTAGCATATTCGGCAAGAAAAAACAAGGCAAATGGCCCTGCAGCATATTCTACGTTGAACCCTGAGACTAGTTCAGATTCTCCTTCTGTCAGGTCAAATGGAGCGCGGTTTGTTTCGGCAAGAGTGGAGATATATCATATTATTGCCAGGGGTCAGGAGGAGAAAATGAGGTAGAGAGGTTCTTGAGTTGTAGCTAGGGTATTGAGGGTGTAGTTACCACTAAGGATAATTACGGATAGGAGAATAATGGTTAGGGTAAGTTCGTAAGAGATAGTTTGTGCGACTGCTCGGAGGGCGCCGATTAAGGCATATTTTGAGTTAGAGGCTCACCCTGATCATAGAATTGAGTAGACTGTCAAGCTAGATAGAGCTAGAAGGAAGAGTATGCCAAGGTTTAGGTCAGTAAGGGGAAAGGGTAGGGGAAGTGGTGTTCAGATTGTAATTGCTAGGAGAAGGGCTAAGATAGGAGTAGATATAAATAAGTAAGGGGATGAAGTTGATGGACGAATTGGTTCTTTAATGAATAGCTTTACTCCATAGCAATAGGTTGTAAGAGGCCAAATGGTCCTACAATATTAGGCCCTTTTCGGGCTTGCATATAACTTAGAATCTTACGTTCAACTAGGGTAAGAAATGCTACGGCGATGAGGATGGAGAGAGCATAGGATATTGATATAATAAAGTAAGTGAGGGTTAAGTGAATTGTCATGTGGTTTGTGTTGGAGCTAGGGAGAGGATTTGAACCTCTGGGTAAAGGGCTTAAGCCTTCTGCATTTGCCAAGCTCTGCCACGCTAGCGGTCCTTTTCTAGGAGGGGGTTATGGTGGAGCTCTTAGTTGGGTTCATTACTGGGTGCGAAGACATGCTTGTGGCATAGGCCTTACTTCTTCGATCCTTTCGTACTAGAAGGAGTTGTAACATAGATAGAAACCGACCTGGATTACTCCGGTCTGAACTCAGATCACGTAGGACGGTTAATCGTTGAACAAACGAACCCTTGGTAGCGGTTGCACCACTAGGATGTCCTGATCCAACATCGAGGTCGTAAACCTCCTTGTCGATGTGGGCTCTTGAAGGAGATTGCGCTGTTATCCCTGGGGTAGCTAGGTTCATTAATCAATTATATTGGGTCTGGTTACTATTAGCACGTTGATGGGTAGTTCTTGGTTAAGATGGATTGTCTGATATTTGGAGGTTAAGTTTGTCTCCAAGGTCGCCCCAACCAAAAAATGCACACCAGCAAAATCCCGGGGGAGTAGGCCCTGTGGGTGAGTATTGTTTATGGGAGTGGTAGCAGATTTTAAAGTTCCACAGGGTCTTCTTGTCTTATGGGTTTATTCCTGCTTTTGCACGGGAAGATCAATTTCACTGATTATCTGTAGGAGACAGCTAAGACCTCGTTAAGCC
>NW_021937829.1:0-1147 GCF_001715985.3 Manacus vitellinus
GGGCCCCCCCCCGGGGGGCCCCTCCCGTCCTGGGCAGCCCCTGCTGCCTCTGTCAATCAGCCCTGGCCCCATTCCCAGCGCTGGCGAAGATGGAGGTGCCCGAGCTGCTCCGGCTCTGGGTGCTGGCAGGCGAGTGACAGCCCTGTCACCCCATCTGGGGGGACACGGCTGGGCTTGGGGGACCCCCGGCAGGGAGGGCGGGGGGGGGACCCCCAGAGCAGGGTGGACACGGGGGGTGTAAATGGGAGAGGACGTGGGGACAGGGCTGGGACGTGACAGAGCTAAATAAAGCCGTCCTGTCCCAGATGCCAGCTGGGTTTGGGACAGGGCGGGGGACAGCGAGTGGGACCTTGGCCTGACAGGACCAGGAAAAGGGAAGGTACTGGCCCCATCCCTGACCCTGTCCCCATCCTGTCCCCATCCCTTCCTGTTGTTGTTCCCATCTCCATCTTTGACTCCATCCCCACTTTGTCCCTATCTTGTGTCCCTGTCCCCATCCTGCTTCTTTCCCCATCCCTGTCCCATCCCTGGTCCCATTCTGTCCCTACCACCATCCTGTCCCATCTCCATCCCGGTCTCTGTCCCTATCCTGTCCCTGTCCCTATCCCATCCTCTCCTAAATATATCCCCACTCCACTGCCTTGGGACACCTGGCACTGTAGGAACACATTTCTGTCCCAGGGGGTCTGTGGGCACCTGTGGCTTGTCCCAGGGTCTCCGGAAAAGGGGAATCTGAGGCAGGGAAGGGCCGTGTGTCCCCAGCCTCGGCCCCAGCCCTGTGTGTGGTCACAGCCATGGCCCTGGGGGTGTCCCAGACCACCCTCCCCGACCACCACGTCCTCCCTGACCACCGCATCTCCTCTGAGACTGGAACTATCTTCGTTCATGAGCTGGAGCGGGAGCTGTTCCAGGAGGCCTTTCCCACCGGGAGTGAGGATGATGATGGTAAGGGCCAGCATGGGAGGATTGGGGGGATGGGACTCATAATGGGGGCACTGAATAATCCTCCCTGCCAGTCCCCACCCCAGCTGGGCTGTCTGTCCATCCATCCCTCCATCCATCCGGTCCTGTAAACATCCATCCATCCGTCCATCCATCCGTCCATCCATCCATCCATCCATCCATCCATCCATCCATCCTTCTATCC
>NW_021937830.1:0-4091 GCF_001715985.3 Manacus vitellinus
AAAATCTGGGAAAATGTGGGAAAAATGGGGGGGAAATCTGGGAAAATGGGGGGAAATGGAGAAAAAATCTGGGAAAATGGGGAAAAAATTGGGAAAAAACTGGGAAAATGGGGAAAAATTGGGAAAAACCCTGGGAAATTCTGGGGAAAATGGGAGAAAATGTGGGAAAAATGTGGAAAAAATGGGGGGGAAAGGGGAAAAAATGGGAAAAATCTGGGAAAATAGGGAAAAAATGGGGGGAAACTGGGGAATATTCTGGGAAAATCTGGAAATATGGGGAAAAAAATCTGAGAAAAATGGGGAAAAATCTGGGAAAAATGGGGGGAAATGAGGAAAAATCTGGGAAAATGTGGAAAAAATGTTGGAAAAATCATGGAAAATGGGGGGAAATTGGGAAAAAATCCGGGGAAATGTGGGAAAAAAAGGGGGGAAATCCGGGAAAATGGGGAAAATAATTGGGAAAAAATCTGGGAAAAAATGGGAAAAATGAGGAAAACTCTGGGGAAATAGGGAGAAAATCTGGGAAAATGTGGGAAAAATTTGGGAAAATGTGGGAAAATGGGGAAAAATCCGAGAAAATGGGGGTGAAATGGGGAAAAATCTGGGGAAAATGGGGAAAAATCTGGGAAAATGTGAAAAAATTGGGAAAAACTGTGGGAAAATGGGGGAAATGAGGAGAAATCCGTGAAAATGGAGGAAAATGAGGAAAAATGTGTGAAAATGGGAAAAAATGGGAAAAAAATCCAGAAAAATGGGGAAAATTAGGAAAAATCAAGAAAAATGGGGGAAAATCTGGGAAAATGCGGGAAAATCTGGGAAAATCTGGAAGAAAATCTGGAGAAAAATCTGAGAAAATGTGGGAAAAATGGGAAAAAATGTGGGAAAAATCTGGGAAAATGTGGGAAATTCGGGGAAAAGTGGAGGAAAAATCTGGGGAAAATCCAGGAAAATGTGGAAAAAATAGGGAAAAATCTGGGAAAATCTGGGAGAAATCTGGGAAAATGGGGACAAACTGGGGGGGAAATGCTGGAAATTCTGGGGAAAATGGGGGGAAATGGAGAAAAATGGGAAAAAATCCCAGAAAATGGGGAAAAATGGGGAAAGATTTAAAAAAATGGGAAAAAATCTGGGGAAAATCTGGGAAAAATGGGGAAAAATCCGGGAAATGTGGAAAAAATGGGGGAAAATCCAGGAAATGGGGAAAAATGGGGAAAGATAAAAAAAATTTTGGAAAAATGGGGAAAATATGGGAAATTCTGGGAAAAATCCAGGAAAATGGGAGAAGAAATCTGGGCAAATCTGGGAAAAATGTGATAAAAAATCGGGGAAAATGTGGAAAAAATGGGAAAAAAAATCTGGGAAAATCTGGAGAAAAATGTGGGAAAATGTGGGAAAATGTGGGAAAAATGTGGAAAAAATGGGGAAATATCTGGGAAAATGGGGGGAAAATCTGGGAAAATCTGGAGAAAATGGGGAAAAATCTGGGAAAATGGGGTAAAAATGGGAAAAAATCTGGGAAAATGTAGGAAAATTGGGAAAAATCTGGAAAATGGGGGGAAATGGGGAAAAATTCAGGAAAATGTGGAAAAATGGGGGAAAATCTGGGAAAAATGGGGAAAATGGGGGGAAATGTGGAAAAATGGGGAAAAATATGGAAAAACTGGGTTAAACTGGGAGGAACTGGGAGAAACTGGGCCAGAGGGAAAGGGATGTTGCCATGGAAATGTGAGCCAGCCCCTCCCCCACCCGGCCCAGGGCCCACGGGGGGGGAACTGGGTTAAACTGGGACATACTGGGAGGCACTGGGGGGGACACTGGGAGTTACTGGGAGCTACTGGAAGCTACTGGGGGGGTCACTGGGGTTACTGGGATGGACACTGGGGTTACTGGGAGCTACTGGGGGGGTCACTGGGGTTACTGGGAGTTACTGGGAGCTACTGGGGGGCTTACTGGGAGTTACTGGGAGCTACTGGGGTGGACACTGGGGTTACTGGGAGTTACTGGGATGGACACTAGGATTCCTGGGAGTTACTGGGAGCTACTGGGATAGACACTGGGGTTACTGGGAGCTACTAGGAGCTACTGGGGGGGCCACTGGAGATACCGGAGGCATTACTGGGGTTGCTGGGAGCTACTGGGGCCACTGGGAGCGGCCCATCCCCCTCCCTCCCCAAGGTCACCCCAAGGACACGGAGGGGGGGGAGGGGGGGAAGCCCTGCCCCCTCCCAGTCCCTCCCAGTCCCTCCCAGTTCCCTCCCAGTCCCTCTCAGTAATTGAACTGGTCACACTGGGAGCGGTTCCAGGTCCCCCCTCCAGTTTGGGCCCCCGGGGCTATTTTTGGGACCCGGTGATGTCACTGGGGGGAGGGGCCTCGAGGGGGCAGCCCCTCCCCTCTCCCTTCCCAGTACAGACCAGTAAGGGACCAGTAACGGCCCCAGTGGGGGGGGAGGGGAAGGAGGGAACACTGAGGGTGGGGATGGAGCAGGATGGTCCTTGAGTGTGGGGGAAGGGCAGGAGGTTCCCTGAGGGTGGGGGAAGGGCAGGACCGTCCCTGAGGGTGGGGGAGGGGTAGGCGGGTCCCTGAGGGTGGGGGAGGGGCAGGAGGGACCCCGAGGTGGGGGGAGGGGCAGGAGGGTCCTGAGGGTTGGGGAGGGGCAGGGAGGGACCCCGAAAGTGAAGGAGGGGCCCTGAGGGTCCCTGAGGATGGGGGAAGGGTAGGAAGTTCCCCGAGGGTGGGGGAGGGGCAGGAGAGTCTCTGAGGTTGGGGGAGGGGTCCTGAGGGCCCCTGAAGGTGGGGGAGGGGCAGGGAGGGCTCCTGAGAGTGGGGGAGGGGTAGCAGGTTCACTGGGGGGAGGGGAAGGAAGGGACCCTGAGGGTGGGGGAGGGACAGGAGGGACCCTGAGGGTTGGGGAGGTGCAGGAAGGGGGGGGAGGGGCTTTGGGGGGGCCCTTAAAGGTGGGGGGAGGGGCTGAAAGTGGGTCCATCATTGGGAGGGGACACGCCCACCCAAACCCCAGTAAGTCCCAGTTGAGCTCCCAGTTCAGGGAGGGGGAGAGGATGCAAAAGACACGCCCACTTGCAGAGGCTATGGCCACCTTGGGATGGGACACGCCCACCAGGGAGAGACCACGCCCACCTAAAGAAGGGACACGCCCACCCGCAAACCACTAAGTCCCAGCTGAGTTCTGCCTTAACTGGTCCTTACTGGTCCCACCACCCCATTCCGCGTTCCAGTGACCCGTACTGGTCCATACTGGTTTATACTGGTTTATACTGGTCTGACCTTGACGGAGATGATGAAGTGCCCCCAACCCCCTTAACTGGTCCTTACTGGTCCCACCACCCCATTCCCTGTTTCAGTGACCCGTACTGGTTTATATCGGTTTATACTGCTCTACCCTGGTTTATACTGGTCTATACTGGTCCATACTGGTTTGTACCGGTCTGTACTGGTCTGACCTTGATGGAGATGCTGAAGTGCCCCCAACCCCCTTAACTGGTCCTTACTGGTCCCACCACCCTGCTCGCTATTCTAGTGACCTGTACTGGTCCATACTGGTCCATACTGGTCCGTACTGGTTTTTTACTGGTCTATACTGGTCTATACTGGTCTACACTGGTCTATACTGGTCTACACTGGTCTATACTGGTCTATAATGGTCTGACCTTGATGGAGATGCTGAAGTGCCCCCAACCCCCTTAACTGGTCCTTACTGGTCCCACCACCCTGCTCCCCATTCCATTGACCCATACTGGGTCGTGGTGGCAAGAACCCCAGCAGGAGCCAGGTGGGGTATTCCTGCCATTGGATGAGTGCTCTGGGAGGTCAGGGCTGCTCCCAGATCCAGATCACAGCAGCACATTTCCAAGAGCACTGTCAAATGGGAAAGGCAAAGCACAATTATTAGGAAGGAATGGAGCTTTTCTCAGTCAGTGTTTCCAGTTTCCTACTCCTGAGGAATCTGGGGGTTGAGAAATGGAAAAGAAACTCTCATGTTGGACAAGTCACTGAGACTCCTGAGCTGTAACTTGGAATGCACAAGTGCTTCTGTAAGCAACTTCCTAAAGTGCTTTCAGTCTCTGCTCTGCTT
>NW_021937831.1:0-8558 GCF_001715985.3 Manacus vitellinus
CCCCATAATGGGACTGATGGCACTGGGGACCCCATAATGGGACTGATGGCACTGGGGACCCCATAAAGGGACTGGGGACACCCCACAGTGGGACTGATGGTACTGGGGACCCCATAACAGGACTGATGGCACTGGGGATCCCATAATGGGACTGATGGTACTGGGGACCCCACACTGGGACTGATGGCACTGGGCACCCCACACTGGGACTGATGACACCGAGGACTCCCCAGGGGCACCACTGACATCAGGCACCAACCTCCAGCCCCAGCTGCACCCACCCCACAGCACCCCCCCCCACCCAGGGGGCTCCCCGGGGGGCTGCTTCCAGCAAATCCCCCAAATCCCGGGATGCCAGGGCCTTACCTGGCGAGCAGGGTGACGCCGTCGTGGTGCCGCTCCGGGCTGGCCAGGAGCTCCCAGCCCCCGGCCTCGCCCACGGCCCGGGCCACCTCCTCGCTGCCGCCCCGCAGCAGCAGCGCCCGCAGCGTCTCCACCGCACAGCTGGGGAGGGAAGGGCAGCACGGCTCGGCCTGGGCTCGGCCTGGGCTCAGCCTGGGCTCAGCCTGGGCTCAGGCGGGCTCAGATGGGCTCAGTTTGGCTGTTTGGCTCAGTTTGGGCTCAGTTGGGCTCAGTTTGGGCTCAGTTGGGCTCAGTTTGGGCTCAGTTGGGTTCAGTTTGGCTGTTTGGCTCAGTTTGGGCTCAGTTTGGCTCAATTTGGCTGTTTGGCTCAATTTGGGTTCAGTTTGGGCTCAGTTTAACTGTTTGGTTCAGTTGGGCTCAGTTTGGGCTCAGTTTGGCTCGGTTGGGGTCAGTTTGGGCTCAGTTTAAAAATTTTGGCTCAGTTTGACTCTGTTTTGGACTTGGTTGGCTTCAGTTTAGCTGTTTGGCTCAGTTTGCGGCCAAGTTTGGCTGTTTGGTCGGTTGGTTTAGTTTTGGCGCTCAGTTTAACTGTTGGCTCAGTTTGACTCAGTTTGGGCTCAGTTTGGCGTTTCAGTTTGGCTGTTTGGCTCAGTTGGGTTCAGTTTGGGCTCAGTTTGGGCTCAGCTGGGCTCAGTTAGGCTCAGTTTGGCAGTTTGGCTCAGTTGGGCTCAGTTTGGGCTCAGTTTGCCTGTTCAGCTCAGTCTGGCTCAGTCTGGCTCAGTTTGGGCTCAGTTGGGCTCAGTTTGGGCTCAATTGGGCAGTTTGGGCTCAGTTGAGCAGTTTTGGAGCTTCAGTTTGGGTTCAGTTGGCTCAGTTTGGGGCTCCAGTTTGGGCTCAAGTTTGGCTGTTTGGCTCAGTTTGACTCAGTTGGGCTCAGTTAGGCTCAGTTGGCTGTTGGCTCAGTTTGGGCTCAAAGTTGGGCTTCAGGTTTTGGGGCTCGTCGGCTCCCCCCAAATGTAAGCTGGGGCTCAGTTTGTGCTTTCAGTTTGGAACTGTTCAGCTCAGTTAGCTCATTCCTGGCTCAGTTTGAGCTCTCCAAAGTTGGGCCGTTTTGGCTTCATTGGGCTCAGTTTGGGCTCAGTCTGGCTCAGTTTGGGCTCAGTTGGGTTCAGTTTGGGCTCAGTTTGGCTGTTTGGCTCAGTTTGGGCTCAGTTTGGGCTCAGTTGGGTTCAGTTTGGGCTCAGTTGGGTTCAGTTTGGGCTCAGTTTGGCTGTTTGGCTCAGTTTGGGCTCAGTCTGGCTCAGTTTGGGCTCAGTTGGGTTCAGTTTGGGCTCAGTTTGGCTGTTTGGCTCAGTTTGGGCTCAGTTTGGGCTCAGTTGGGTTCAGTTTGGGCTCAGTTGGGTTCAGTTTGGGCTCAGTTTGGCTGTTTGGCTCAGTTTGGGCTCAGTCTGGCTCAGTTTGGGCTCAGTTGGGTTCAGTTTGGGCTCAGTTTGGCTGTTTGGCTCAGTTTGGGCTCAGTTTGGGCTCAGTTGGGTTCAGTTTGGGCTCAGTTGGGATGTTTAGCTCAGTTTCTGCTCAGTTGGGTTCATTTTGGGTTCAGTTTGGCTGTTTGGTTCAGTTTGGGCTCAGTTGGGCTCAGTTGGGTTCAGTTTGGGCTCAGTTAGGCTCAGTTTGGCTCAGTTTGGCTCGGTTGGGTTCAGTTTGGGCTCAGTTTGACTGTTCAGCTCAGTTTGGCTCAGTCTGGCTCAGTTTGGGCTCAGGCTGGCTCAGTTTGGGCTCAGTTTGGCTCAGTCTGGCTCAGTTTGGGCTCAGGCTGGCTCAGTTTGGGCTCAGTTTGGCTCAGTTTGGGCTCAGTTTGGCTGTTCAGCTCAGTCTGGCTCAGTTTGGGCTCAGTTTGACTGTTCAGCTCAGTTTGGCTCAATCTGGCTCAGTTTGGGCTCAGTTTGGCTCAGTTTGACCACTTGGCTCAGTCTGGCTCAGCTGGGCTCAGTCTGGGTTGCCCCCCAGGCGCAGGGGTGGGAATTCCATGCCCAGTGACACCACAGGGGTACAGGTGACACCTCGACTGACGTGATGCCAGAGCAATCCCATCCCATAACTCCCAGCTCCCTCCTCTCCCAGCTCCAGGACAGGGGATCCAGCCCAACGAGCTGGGAAGTAAAGAAATCCAGAGCTCCTCCAAAGGGGGGAAAAAAATGGGGTTGGTGGGTTTTTTTCCCTTTTTTTTTGGCATTAATATTTTATAGGCCGGGATTATTTCACATCTGGGAAAGATCCGTTATCCTGTCGGAGAGAAAGCAGGGAATAAACCCAGGGAATAAACCCTGGATACCACCCACCGAGGACACGGAATTCAGGGGCTGAGGGTTTTGGGATCAGGTGAGACAGAAAACGAAATAAAATTTAGCTCTTTAGCCCTGTGACTTTGCAAAACGTAAAGCTGCTTAAAAGTTCCTGCCCAAACCGTGGGCAATTAAGACAAAAACAGTTTAAAGAATAGGGAAGGTTTTTTAGCACATGTAGAGAGGGGGTGGGGAACCTGAAACTGCTTGAAAAGATAAAACTTTATGTAAATATAACTGTAACAACAGGAGGTAAAACTAAGTTGCCTGTTTGGATAAGGCAGACTGCAAAAAAGAGCGTGTGTAAAGATAATTTTAAACTTGCTGCTTTCAAACTGTATTAAAAAGCTGTGGTGTTCCTTTGCTCGGGGGAGGGAAAACACCTGCCCCCTTTGAATTCCCCCATAAAAGTGCTTTTCAGGTTGTTCAAAGGTTTCTTCGAATCACTTAATCCTGCCTTTCCTTTCTCTCCCTCATGCATTTTTTCCCCCCCCAGGGGGTTATCCCTGGGATGGATGATGTGGATGACAACACCCAAAATGCTCCCGGGACTGGCAGAGGGTCCTGGGGGTGATTTAAGCACCGAGAGAGGTTGGAGGGAATTAATTGCTAATTAAGGAAAAACCTCAGGCAGGAGGAGCCATCCAGGAATTAATTGCTAATTAAGGAAAAACCTCTAATTAAGGAAAAACCTCGGGCAGGAGGAGCCATCCACCGTCTGCCCGGGACAACCTGGTGTCTGTAACAGGCATGGAATCCTGGAATGGTTCGGGTGGGAAGAGACTTAAAGGTCATTTAATTCCAGGGGCAGGGACACCTCCCACCATCCCAGGGGGATCCAACCTGGCCTGGGACACTCCCAGGGATCCAGGGGCAGCCCACAGCTCCTTCTGGGAATTCCATCCGCAAGCCCCTCCCCACCCCTCACCAGCAAGGAATCCCGCTTCCACGTCTCCCCCTTACCTAACCCTGGGAAGCCATTCCCTGGGTGCTGTCCCTCCAGCCCTTGTCCCCAGTCCCTCTCCAGCTCTCCTGGAGCCCCTTCAGGCCCTGGAAGGGGCTCCAAGGTCTCCCTGGATCCTTCCCCTTCTCCAGGTGAACATTCCCAGCTCTCCCAGCCTGGCTCCAGTGGAACAATTCGAGTGGGAAGGAATTTTAAGGATCATCCATTCCCACCCCCTGCCATGGGCAGGGGCACCTCCCACTATCCCAGGGGGATCCAACCTGGCCTGGGACACTCCCAGGGATCCAGGGGCAGCCACAGCTCCTCTGGGAATTCCATCCCAGCCCCTCCCCACCCTCCCAGCCAGGAATCCCTTCCCACTCTCCCCCCTAACCCTGGGAAGCCATTCCCTGGGTGCTGTCCCTCCAGCCCTTGTCCCCAGTCCCTCTCCAGCTCTCCTGGAGCCCCTTCAGGCCCTGGAAGGGGCTCCAAGGTCTCCCTGGAGTATCCCAGATGACCTCAAACAGCTCCATTCGTCGGGAATTCTCCCACAGAGGGGGCCCCTGACCTCGAAAATCCCTTCCAGCAGTTTGGGATAAACCCCAGGCTCCCTCTCCCTCGGTGCTTCACATCCCACCTTGGAATCACATTCCCCTCTGGAATCATGGAGCTGGAAAGGCCTCCAAGCCCACCCAGCCCAACCAATCCCCAAGTGCCACATCCCCAGGGATCTTCAATCCCCCCCAGGAATGTTGGATCCCCCCCCCCAGGGATGGGGACTCCTCTCCCAGCCCCTTTTTTCCAGCGGGGAATTTTTCCCCAACATCCAGCCCCGAGCGTTGTTCCCGCGGGGTTTTTCCCTTCCCACGTTGTCCCACAGACAATTCCTGCCTTTCCTGTGTCTCCCAGGCTGCCCCTTCCTACCCAGGGATCCTTTCACCTCCCCTGTCTCCTATCCCAGAGACCCAAAATCCGGGATGTGGCCAGGAAGTGTCTTTGATATCAGAACCAGCTCCGGGGGCCCGGCTGGAATTTCACACCCTGGACAAAGAGAGTTCCCTCCCCATCCATCAGGAATGGATTCATGGATACCTGCCCTATCCAGGGGGATTTGGGGCCAGGGAGGAGCCATTTTATCCCTTCCTGGGGACACAAAATCCACCCCAAAAACCGGTTCCTCCAGTTACATCCACACCCCAAAACCAGTTCCTCTGGTTCCATCCCAGCCCAGACTGGTTTTGCACACCCCAAACCCCAGTTCCTCCAGTTACATCCACACCTAAAAACCAGTTCCTCTGGTTCCATCCCAGTCACATCCCAGCACAGGTTGGTTTTGCACACCCCAAATTCCAGTTCCTCCAGTCACATCCACACCCTAAAAACCAGTTCCTCCAGTCACATCCAAAGCCAAAAACCAGTCCCTCTGGTTCCATCCCTGCACAGGCTGTTTTTACATCCCAAATCCCAGTTCCTCCAGTCACATCCCAGCACAGGCTGGTTTTACACCCAAATCCCAGTTCCTGTGGTTCCATCCCACCCCAGGCTGGTTTTGCACACCCCAAACTCCAGTTCCTCCAGTTACACCCACACCCAAAAACCAGTTCCTCTGGTTCCATCCCAGTACATCCCAGCACAGGTTGGTTTTGCACACCCCAAAAACCAGTTCCTCCAATTACATCCACATCCAAAAACCAGTTCCTCAGGTCACATCCCAGCACAGGCCGGTTTTGCACCCCCAAACCCAGTTCCTGTGGTTCCATCCCAGCACAGGCTGGTTTTGCACACACTAAAAACCAGTTCCTCCACTCACATCCAAAGCCAAAAACCAGTTCCTCTGGTCACATCCCAGCACAGACTGGTTTTGCACACCCCAAAAACCAGTTCCTGCAGTCACGTCCACACCCTAATAAACAGTTCCTCCAGTCACATCCACACCTAAAAACCAGTACCTCCAGTTACATCCACAGCCAAACCCCAGTTCCTCCAGTCACATCCACACCCTAAAAACCAGTTCGTCTGGTTCCATCCCAGTACATCCCAGCACAGGCTGGTTTTGCACCCCGAAAAACCAGTTCCTCCAGTCACATCCACACCTAAAAGCCAGTTCCTCTGGTTCCATCCCAGCACAGGTTGGTTTTACACACCCCAAAAACCAGTTCCTCCAATTACATCCACACCCCAAAAACCAGTTCCTCCAGTCACATCCACACCTAAAAACCAGTTCCTGAGGTTCCATCCCAGCCCAGACTGGTTTTACACTCAAATCCCAGTTCCTGAGGTTCCATCCCAGCACAGACTGGTTTTGCACACCCCAAAAACCAGTTCCTCCAGTCACATCCAAAGCCAAAAACCAGTTCCTCCAGTTACATCCACACCCTAAAAACCAGTTCCTCCAGTTACATCCACACCCCAAATCCCAGTTCCTTGGGTCACAGCCCAGCTTAGACTGGTTTTACACACCCCAAAAACCAGTTCCTCCAATTACATCTACACCCAAACCCCAGTTCCTGTGGTCACATCCACACCCTAAAAACCAGTTCCTCCAGTTACATCCACACCCAAACCCCAGTTCCTCCAGTCACATCCACACCCAATAACCAGTTCCTCTGGTTCCATCCCAGCCCAGACTGGTTTTACCCCCAAATCTCAGGTTCCATCACATCTTAGACTGGTTTTACCCCCAAACCCCAGTTCCCGCTGTTCCATCCCATCCCACCCCACCCCATCCATCCCATCCCATCCCCTCACACCCCACCAGCCCTGGTGTTCCCCCGTTACCTGCCGGGCTGGAGGCTCCGGGCGGCGGCTCCGTGGCCCCTCCTGTCCCTGCCCTGCAGGTTTTTGGGGAGCTGCACCCCCAGGCAGCAGCTGAGGCGCAGCAGGAGGGTCCCGAAGAGGGCCGGGTAGAGCCCCAGCACGGCGGGACCCGCCTCGGGGGCCGACAGGAGCTCCTGGAGAGCACACGTGGCCTGGGAAAACCGGGAATTAATTAGGGAATTAATTGGGAATTATTAGGGAATTATTAGGGAATTATTAGGGAATTATTAGGGAATTAATTAGGGAATTATTAGGGAATTAATTAGGGAATTATTAGGGAATTATTAGGGAATTATTGGGGAATTATTAGGGAATTATTAGGGAATTAATTAGGGAATTATTAGGGAATTATTAGGGAATTAATTAGGGAATTATTAGGGAATTATTAGGGAATTATTAGGGAACTATTAGGGGATTAATTAGGGAATTATTAGGGAATTATTAGGGAATTAATTAGGGAATTATTAGGGAATTATTAGGGAAATAATTAGGGAATTATTAGGGAATTATTAGGGAATTATTAGGGAATTAATTAGGGAATTATTAGGGAATTATTAGGGAATTAATTAGGGAATTATTAGGGAATTATTAGGGAATTAATTAGGGAATTATTAGGGAATTATTAGGGAATTATTAGGGAACTATTAGGGGATTAATTAGGGAATTATTAGGGAATTATTAGGGAATTAATTAGGGAATTATTAGGGAATTATTAGGGAAATAATTAGGGAATTATTAGGGAATTATTAGGGAATTATTGGGGAATTAATTAGGGAATTATTAGGGAATTATTAGGGAATTAATTAGGGAATTATTAGGGAATTATTAGGGAATTATTAGGGAATTAATTAGGGAATTATTAGGGAATTATTAGGGAATTAATTAGGGAATTATTAGGGAATGATTAGGGAATTAATTAGGGAATTAATAGGGAATTATTAGGGAATTATTAGGGAATTAATTAGGGAATTATTAGGGAATTAATTAGGGAATTATTAGGGAATTATTAGGGAATTAATTAGGGAATTATTAGGGAAATAATTATGGAATTATTAGGGAATTATTAGGGAATTATTAGGGAATTAATTAGGGAATTATTAGGGAATTATTAGGGAATTATTAGGGAATTATTAGGGAATTATTAGGGACACCTCCCAGCAAATCACTCCCCCGGGTGACCTTGGTGTGTCCCCAACTCGTGTCACTCCCTCTCTCGCGCCAGGCAGGGGAGAGGGATGGACCTGGGAATTCTGTGGGACCTGGGAATTCTGTGGGATACCTGGGAATTCCGTGGGACCTGGGAATTCTGTGGGATACCTGGGAATTCCGTGGGACCTGGGAATTCTGTGGGACCTGGGAATTCTGTGGGAGACCTGGGAATTCTGTGGGACCTGGGAATTCTGTGAGACCTGGGAATTCTGTGGGATGCCTGGGAATTCTGTGGGAAGGACCTGGGAATTCCGTGGGACCCGGGAATTCTGTGTGACCTGGGAATTCTGTGAGACCTGGGAATTCTGTGGGATACCTGGGAATTCCGTGGGACCTGGGAATTTCGTGGAAGATCTGGGAATTCTGTGAGAGACCTGGGAATTCTGTGGGATACCTGGGAATTCTGTGGGACCTGGGAATTCCCTGGGAACTGGGAATTCTGTGGGATATCTGGGAATTCTGTGGGAAGGAAGGGGATGTGATCCCTCAAATCACTTCCCCGGGTGACCTCGGAGTGTCCCCAACTCGTGTCACTCCCTCTCTCCTGCCGGGCCAGGGTGAGGGATGGACCTGGGAATTCTGTGGGATACCTGGGAATTCCGTGGGGGACCTGGGAATTCCGTGGGAAGGAAGGGGATGTGATCCCTCAAATCACTCCCCCCTGTGACCTCGGAGTGTCCCCAACTCGTGTCTGTCCCTCTCTCCTTCCAGGCCGGGCTGGGGCGGGGCAAGGGATGGACCTGGGAATTCTGTGGGACCCGGGAATTTTGTGGACCTGGGAATTCTGTGGGACCTGGGATTTCTGTGGGATACCTGGGAATTCTGTGGGAGGGCAGGGGGTCCCAGGAAGGGGCAGGGGGGTCCCAAGAAGGGTCAGGGGGGTC
>NW_021937832.1:0-5957 GCF_001715985.3 Manacus vitellinus
ACGTCATTGGTTTCTGTGATGTCACAGGACGGGATGTGATGTCACAGAGGAGGATGCAAGCTCACGGTGGAGAATGTGATGGGATAGGAGACCTGTGATGTCACAGAGGAGGATGTGAAATCTGAGGGAAGGATGTGATGTCGCAGTAAGCATATGATGTCACAGAGGAGGATGTGATGTCACAGAGGAGGGTGTGATGTCACAGAGGAGGATGCAAGCTCACAGAGGAGAATGTGATGTCATAGGAGACCTGTGATGTCACAGAGGAGGATGTGTTCTCACAGAGGAGGATGTGTTGTCACAGAGGAGGATGTGATCTCATAGGGGAGCTGTGATGTCATAGGAGAGCTGTGTTGTCACAAAGGAGGCTGAGATGTCACAAAGGAGGATGTGATGTCATAGGAGACATATGATGTCACAGTGAGGGATGTGATATCACAGATGTGGGTCTGCTTTCACAGGAAGCATGTGATGCCACAGGAAGAATGTGTTGTCACAGAGGAGGCTGTGATGTCAGAGAGGAGGATGTGCTGTCACAGGAAACATGCAATGTCCCAGAGGAGAATGTGATGTCCCAGAAAGAAGATTAAATGTCAGAGAGGAGGCTATGATGTCACAGGGGAGCTGTGATTTCATAGGTAAACTGTGATGTCACGAAGGAGGAGGTTATGTCATTGGAGAGACGCTGGGTGGCAGGGGGAATGTGATGTCACCGCGGAGGATGTGATGCCACGGGAGAGCTGTTATGTCACAGAAGAGGATGTGATGTCACAGAGGTAGATGTGATGTCACAGGGGAGAATGTGATGTCCCAGGAGATCTGTGATGTCACAGAGGATGATTTGATATCATAAGAGACATGCGAAGTCACAGAGGGGATATGATGTCACAGAGGAGGATGTGATGTCAAAGGGAACTGTGAAGTCACAGAGGAGGATGTGATGTCGCAGAGGAGGGTGTGATGTTATAGGAGATGTGTGATGTCATAGAAGAGCTCTGACGTCACAGGGAGGATGTGATGTCACAGAGGAGGATGTGATGTCACAGAGGGGCTGTTATGTCACAGAGTTGGATGTGATGTCAGAGGAGATCTGTGATGACAGAGGATGATTTGATGTCATAAGAGACATGCGATGTCACAGAGGGGATATGATGTCATGGAGTAGGATGTGATGTCAAAGGGAACTGTGAAGCCACAGAGGGGGATGTGATGTCACAGAGGAGGATGTGATGTCACAGAGGAGGATGTGACCTCGCAGGAGAGCTGTGATGTCCCAGGGGAGGATGTGATGTCACAGAGGAGCTGTTATGTCACAGAGGAGAATGTGATGTCACAGGAGATCTGTGATGTCACAGAGGAGGATGTGATGTCACAGGAGATCTGTGATGTCACAGAGGAGGATATGATGTCACAGAGGAGGATGTGATATCACAGGGATGATGTGATGTCGCAGAGGAGTATGTGTAGTCACAGGAAGCATGTGATGTCACAGGGAGGATGTGATGTCACAGGAGAACTGTGATGTCATAGGAGAGCGGTGATGTCACAGAGGGGATGTGATGTCACAGAGGTGGATGTGGATGCGATGTCATAGAGGTGGATGTGATGTCATAGAAGACGTGCGATGTCACAGAGGGGATGTGATTACACAGCGGAGGATGCGATGTCACAGGGAGGATATGGTGTAATAGGAGACGTGATGACACAGAGGAGGATGTGACGTCACTGGGAGTTTTGATGTCACAGGGGAGGATGTGATGTTACAGAGGAGGATGTGATGTCACAGGAAACATGCAATGTCCCAGAGGAGAATGTGATGTCCCAGAGGAAGATTAAATGTCAGAGAGGAGGCTTTGATGTCACAGGGGAACTGTGATTACATAGGTGAGCTGTGATGTCACGAAGGAGGATGTGATTTCATTGGAGAGATGCAGGGTCGCAGGGGGAATGTGATGTCACCGCGGAGGATGTGATGCCATGGGAGAGCTGTTATGTCACAGAGGAGGATGTGATGTCACAGAGGTAGATGTGATGTCACAGGGGAGAATGTGATGTCCCAGGAGATCTGTGATGTCACAGAGGATGATTTGATGTCATAAGAGACATGCGAAGTCACAGAGGGGATATGATGTCACAGAGGAGGATGTGATGTCAAAGGGAACTGTGAAGTCACAGAGGAGGATGTGATGTCGCAGAGGAGGGTGTGATGTTATAGGAGATCTGTGATGTCATAGAAGAGCTCTGACGTCACAGGGAGGATGTGATGTCACAGAGGAGGATGTGATGTCATAGGGGAGCTGTGATGTCATAGGAGAGCTGTGATATCACAGAGGAGGATGTGATGTCACAGAGGAGGATGTGATGTCACAGGAGAGCTGTGATGTCACAGAGGAGGATGTGATGTCACAGAGGGTCTGTTATGTCACAGGGGAGAATGTGATGTCACAGAGGGTCTGTTATGTCACAGGGGAGAATGTGACATCACAGGAGATCTGTGATGACAGAGGATGATTTGATGTCAAAAGAGACTTGCGATGTCACAGAGGGGATATGATGTCATAGGGTAGGATGTGATGTCAAAGGGAATTGTGAAGTCAGAGGGGGATGTGATGTCACAGAGGAGGATGTGATGTCACAGAGGAGGATGTGATGTCCTAGAGTTCAAGTGATGTCACAGACGAGGATGTGATTCCACAGAGGAGGATGTGATGTCACAGAGGAGGATGTGATGTCACAGGAGAGCTGTGATGTCACAGTGGAGGATGTGATGTCATAAGAGACATGCGAAGTCACAGAGGGGATATGATGTCACAGAGGAGGATGTGATGTCAAAGGGAACTGTGAAGTCACGGAGGAGGATGTGATGTCGCAGAGGAGGGTGTGATGTCGCAGTAAGCATGTGATGTCACAGAGGAGGATGCGATGTCATAGGAGATCTGTGATGTCATAGAAGAGCTCTGACTTCACAGGGAGGATGTGATGTCACAGAGGAGGATGTGATATCATAGGGGAGCTGTGATGTCATAGGAGTGCTGTGATGTCTTAGAGGAGGATGTGATGTCACAGAGGAGGATGTGATGTCCTAGGGTGCAAGTGATGTCACAGAGGAGGATGTGATGCCACAGAGGAGGATGTGATGTCACAGAGGAGGATGTGATGTCACAGGGGAGCTGTGATGTCAACAGACGAGGATGTGATGTCACAGAGGCTGTGATGTAATAGGGGGCAGACTCGTCGATGTTATAGAGACCTGTTGATGTCACAGAGGAGAGATTGATTTTCACAGAGGCGGATGTACTGTCACAGAGGAGGATGTGATGTCATAGGGGAGCTGTGATGTCATAGGAGACCTGTGATGTCACAGAGGAGGATGTGATTTCACAGAGGAGGATGTGATGTCACAGAGGGGCTGTGATGTAATAGGGGAGCTGTGATGTCATAGGAGACCTGTGATGTCACAGAGGTGGATGTGATTTAACAGAGGGCCTGTGATGTCACAGGGGAGAATGTGATGTCACAGGATATCTCTGATGTCTCAGAGGATGATTTGATGTCATAAGAGACATGCGATGTCACAGAGGGGATATGATGTCACAGAGGAGGATTTGATGTCAAAGGGAACTGTGAAGTCACAGAGGAGGATGTGATGTCACAGAGGAGGATGTGATGTCACAGGGAACTGTGAAGTCACAGAGGAGGGTGTGATATTATAGGAGATTTGTGATGTCATAGAAGCGCTCTGACGTCACTGGGAGGATGTGATGTCACAGAGGAGGATGTGATGTCACAGGAGAGCTGTGATGTCAGAGGGGAGGATGTGATGTCATAGAGGGGCTGTTATGTCACAGAGGAGAATGTGATGTCACAGGAGATCTGTGATTACACAGAGGAGGATGTGACGTCACTGGTTTCTGTGATGTCACAGGGCGGGATGTGATGTCACAGAGGAGGATGCAAGCTCACGGTGGAGAATGTGATGGGATAGGAGACCTGTGATGTCACAGAGGAGGATGTGAAATCCCAGAGAAGGATGTGATGCCGCAGTAAGCATGTGATGTCACAGAGGAGGATGTGATGTCACAGGGCGGGATGTGATGTCACAGAGGAGGATGCAAGCTCACAGAGGAGAATGTGATGTCATAGGAGACCTGTGATGTCACAGAGGAGGATGTGTTCTCACAGAGGAGGATGTGTTGTCACAGAGGAGGATGTGATCTCATAGGGGAGCTGTGATGTCATAGGAGAGCTGTGTTGTCACAAAGGAGGCTGAGATGTCACAAAGGAGGATGTGATGTCATAGGAGATAAATGATGTCACAGAGGGGGATGTGATATCACAGATGTGGGTCTGCTTTCACAGGAAGCATGTGATGCCACAGGAAGAATGTGTTGTCACAGAGGAGGATGTGATGTCACAGGAGATCTGTGATGTCAGAGAGGAGGATGTGCTGTCACAGGAAACATGCAATGTCCCAGAGGAGAATGTGATGTCCCAGAAAGAAGATTAAATGTCAGAGAGGAGGCTATGATGTCACAGGGGAGCTGTGATTTCATAGGTAAACTGTGATGTCACGAAGGAGGAGGTTATGTCATTGGAGAGACGCTGGGTCGCAGGGGAGGATGTGATGTCACAGGGAGCTCTGGAATTAGCAGAAGGCATACGAATTAATATTTGGACAGACTCTAAGTATGCCTTCTCCGTCGTGCATGCTCATGGAGCAATTTGGAAAGAAAGAGGACTGCTAACTGCTCAAGGGAAAACAGTCAAACATGCAGAAGAAATTCTACGATTGTTAGAAGCAGTCCAGCTCCCAACACAAGTGGCCATAATGCATTGCAAGGGACACCTGAAAGGTAACACTGTTCCAGAAATAGGAAATAGGAGAGCTGATGCAGAAGCTAAATTAGCTGCTGCAAGAACTGAAGAAGTGGTTATAACAGCTCTAGTACCAGGGGAACTAGATACTGACTTCCAACCAAATTATCAAGACTCAGATCATAGGTGGATTCAAAAGAACAAAGGTAAATTGTTAGATAATGGATGGGGTCAATTAGAAACAGGACAGCTAATAATACCAGAGAAATTAATGTGGCAATTTGTAAAAACAGAACACGAGAAGGCACATTGGAGTTTAGATCCACTTTATCAGTATTTACAAACTAGAATAGCAGGACCAAAATTATTCACTACCATAAAACAAGTTACATCCCAGTGTGAACGATGCCTGAAGAATAACCCAAATACAGGAACCAAGATACACCAAGGGGCAATAGATCGAGGTAAATTCCCAGGTGAAGCATGGCAAATTGATTTCTCTGAACTCCCAAGAAAAGGGGGGTATCGATATCTATTGGTACTAACTGATACATTTTCTGGGTGGCCTGAAGCGTTCCCCTGTAGAACAAACAAAGAGAGAGAAGTAACTAAAGTCTTACTAAATGAAATTATACCACGGTTTGGAGTACCAAGAAGTATATCTTCAGACAGGGGTTCACATTTTTGTGCAAAGGTTGTGAGAGCAATAAGCAAAGCACTGCAAATTAAATGGCAATTGCATACGCCCTACAGGCCACAAGCCAGTGGGCAAGTGGAAAAGATGAACCATCTTATTAAACAACAAATTGCTAAAATATGCCAAGAAACTAACTTACAATGGTATCAGGCTCTGCCTATTGCTCTGATTAGATTGAGAGTCAAACCTCGATCGAAAGAAAGGTTGAGCCCATTTGAAATTCTGTATGGTAGACCTTATGCTATGCAGATTGTAAATAGCGATGCTGTAGACCAAATAGGCAATCAATATATATATGATTATGTAATTGCTGTGGGGAAACATTTTGATAAAAATGCCACGATAGTAATAGAACACCAGCCCAAGCAACCTGACTGTAAATTACATCCGTTTAACCCTGGTGATTGGGTGTATGTTAAGAATCTTCTAGGAAAACCCCTACAAG
>NW_021937833.1:0-2024 GCF_001715985.3 Manacus vitellinus
TCTGGGATTTTTTCCCATTTTTTCTCCATTTCCCCCCATTTTCCCCAGAATTTCCAGCATTTCCCCCCCCAGTTTGTCCCCATTTTCCCAGATTTCTCCCAGATTTTCCCAGATTTTTCCCTATTTTTTCCCCATTTTCCCGGATTTTTCCCAGATTTTTCCTCCACTTTTCCCAGAATTTCCCACATTTTCCCACATTTTTCCCACTTTTTTTCCCATTTTTCCCACATTTTCTCAGATTTTTCTCCAGATTTTCTTCCAGATTTTCCCACATTTTCCCACATTTTCCCCCATTTTTCTTGATTTTTCCCAATTTTCCCCATTTTTCCGGATTTTTTTCCCATTTTTTCCCACATTTTCACACATTTTTCCTCATTTTCCCCCATTTTCACGGATTTCTCCTCATTTCCCCCATTTTCCCACAGTTTTTCCCAATTTTTTCACATTTTCCCACATTTTTCCCCATTTTCCCCAGATTTTTCCCCATTTCACCCCCATTTTCTCGGATTTTTCCACATTTTCCCACATTTTCCCAAATTTTTTCCCACATTTTCCCAGATTTTCTCCCTATTTCCCCAGATTTTTCCTCATTTTTCCCATTTTTTCCCAGTTTTTTTCCCAATTATTTTCCCCATTTTCCCAGATTTCCCCCCTTTTTTTCCCACATTTCCCCGGATTTTTTCCCAATTTCCCCCCATTTTCCATGATTTTCCCCACATTTTTTCCACATTTTCCCAGATCTTTCCTCATTTCCCCCCATTTTTCCCAGATTTTTCCCCATTTTTCTCAGAGTTTTTTCCCCATATTTCCAGATTTTCCCAGAATATTCCCCATTTTCCCCCCATTTTTTCCCTACTTTCCCAGATTTTTCCCATTTTTTCCCCTTTCCCCCCCATTTTTTCCACATTTTTCCCGGGTTTTCTCCCATTTTCCCCAGAATTTCCCAGGTTTTTTCCCAATTTTTCCCCATTTTCCCAGTTTTTTCCCAATTTTTTCCCCATTTTCCCGGATTTTTTCTCGATTTCCCCCCATTTTCCCAGATTTTCCCCCATTTTTCCCACATTTTCCCAGATTTTCACACATTTTTCCCCATTTTCCCCCTTTTTTTCCTCAGATTTTCCCACATTTTCCCATATTTTTCCCCATTTTCCCCAGAATTTCCCACATTTTCCCCCATTTTTCCCCATTTCCCCGGATTTTTCTCACATATTTCCCAGAATTTTCCGCAATTTCCCCATTTTCCCACATTTTCACAGATTTTTCTCCAGATTTCCCCCACATTTTTCCCCCATTTCCCCACATTTTCTTAAATTTCTGGGTCCCCAGTTTTCCAAATTTCCCCAGTGGGAAAAAATGGGGGGAAAAAACCAGGAATTTGGGGGAAAATGGGGACAAATTGGGGAAAAAAGTGGGAAATTTGGTGAACACGAATGAAAAATTGGGAAAAATGGGGGGAAATTTGAGAAAAAAGTGGGAAATTTGGGGAAAATTGATAAAAATGGGGAAAAATGGGGGGAAATTTAGGAAAACTGGGGGAAAATCCGGGAAAATGTGGAAAAACGGGGGAAATTTTGGGGAAAAAGTCAGAAATTTGGGGAAATGGGGGATTTTGAGGGGAAATGGAGGGAAAACTGGGAAAAAAGTAAGAAATTTGGGGAAAACGGGTGAAAAATCAGGAAAAATGGGGGATAATTGGGAAAAATTAGGGGAAATTTAGGAAAAAATTGGGAAAAAATGGCGGAATTTGGGGAAAATGGGGAAATTTGGGAAAAATGGGGGGAAATTTGGGGAAAATGGGAAAAAATGGGCGAAATTTGGGAACAATGGAAGGAATTTGGAAAAAAAATGGGGAAAAATTGAGAAAAATGGGGAAATTTGGGAAAAATGGGGGAAATGGGGGGAAAATTGGGGAAAGAGTGGGAAATTTGGGAGAAATGGATGAAAAACTGGGAAAAATGAGGGGAAATTTGGGAAAAACTTGGGTGTCCCCACCAGGTTCGGCCCCGCCATGGCCCCGATAGCCC
>NW_021937834.1:0-7028 GCF_001715985.3 Manacus vitellinus
TGATGTCCTGGTGCCACAGCCCAGGGTGCTCCTGGCCTCCCTTGCTGCCAGGGCACACGGCTGCCTCCTGCCCAGCTCCCTGCCCACCCCCAGCTTCTGACAGGGCTGCTCCCAGCCAGGCAGCTCCAGCTGTGCCATGGCCAGGCTGAGTCCCCTGCAGGGGCAGACCCTGCCATTTGTCCCTCGGGGATTTCAGCAGGTTCCTGCCCAGACGTGCTCTCCTCCTCCCTGAAGCCCTTCCCCGAGCACAGAGTCCTGAGAGACCTTTCCAGGAAAGCCTCAGGCAGAGAAGCCATGGAGTCCCTGAGCACCACATCAGTGTCTGCTGGAGTTAAACCCCCTCCCCATTGCACAGCAGCCCTGCATTTCCCTCCTGCAGCCTTGGTGTCCAACACAGCCCTTGAGGCTCTTTGGGCTCTGGACTTTTCCTGCAGCCCCAACTGCAGGGGAGCTTTGCCTTTCCCACAGTGCCCCTGCACAGCCCAGGCCATGCCCAGCAATCCCTTGTCTGTTCATGCCACCAAGGGCACAGAGCAGCCTCCTCTTGCGTGTTTTCAATGCCTTCCACAGGCCCTGGCTCTGCACCACAACCCCCCTGGGCTGAGTCCTCCCCCTGCACGCTCACACAGTGTCACAGACACACCCAGGGCTTTCTCTGCCAGCTCCTTTCCAGCCCAGCCCAGCTCCCTCCAAGCTCTCCCACCTGCCCTGAGCTCTCTCCACCTCCAAGGGCCTCTCCCCAGCACAGCCCAGGCGGCTCTGGCCCCACAGCCTTGCCCAGGGCAGGCTGCTCTGGGCAGTGGCACCACAGTCCCAGCCCCTCTGGGCACAGCAGAGCTGGAGCTCCGAGAGGACTCAGCCCCAGCCGGGGGGAACATGCTTGGCAAAAGGGAAAGGAGGCTCCCAGTGTGCCTTTGCTTAAGGCAGGACTCATCCAAACTGTGGTTCAATCCAACTTCTGTAATTCTTTAAATTTAATTTGTTAACAAAATCTGAGGCAAAGATTGGATCCCTTATTCCTTGAGGCTCAGCAGTGCAACAATGGCTACTTGATTCCATGAGGTTGCACTGTTTCCCATCATCGGGCCCTGCTGTGTGACAGTGGCCCACTGATTCCATCATTTTCCCCAGTGTCACAATGGACCCTTGATTCCATGAGGTTCCCCAGTGTCACAATGGTCCCTTAGACTCCAGAAGGCCTTGCAGAATCAGAATGGCCCCTGGATTCTGTGAGGTTCCACAAGGTCACAATGGACCCTTGATTCCATGAGATTCCACAATGTCCCGTTGGTTCCCTTTGGTTCCAAAAGGTTCTGGGATGTCACACTGGCCCCTTGATTCCCTGACATTCCACAAAGTCCCGGAGTCCTTTTGATTCCATGAGGTTCCACAGTGTCCCATGTTCCCTTTGGTTCCAGGAGGCCCCAGTGTATTCCAATGGTCCCTGGATTCCAGGAGATTCCACAGTGTCCTGGGGTTCCCTTGTCTCCCTGACTTTTGGCAGTGTCCAGGGTCCCTTTGTTCCCAGGAGGTTCCTTTGTTTCCATCAGGCCCTGCCACGTCCCAGACTCCCTTTGGTTCCATGAGGTGCTGCAGGGTCACAATGTCCCCTTGATTCCATGAGGTTCCACCATGTCCCAGGGTTTGGTTCCATGGGGTCCCACAGTGCAAAAACTCCCTGGTTCTTATCCTTCCAACATTTGTGGGCCCATTCTCTCCCTGCCTGGGATGGAGCCCCATTGTGTTTGTGCAGGAATGGATCCATGGCCATCCTGCCACTGCACCAATTGAATGCTGCACAAACGTCACTGCAGGCCCGACCCTGGATGCAGGAACAGTCTGGGAACTCCAGGCCTGCTGACATTCAGCAGAGCCAGTCGGGGTCCCAAAGAGCACAAGTGATTGCCTGTTGAAGGGATTGAAAACGTGCAAGTGCCAGCAAGAGGAGGCTGCTCTGTGCCCTTGGTGGCACAAACAGAGCAGGAAGCTGGCCCAGGACAGTTGTTCTCCCCCAGCCTCTCTCCCCAGCCATTGCCAGCACTGGCTGCTCAGCCCAGGCTTAGGGGTGAGTTTTGCTGGGCCCCCTCCATCCTCCTGCTGGGCTCAGGGCCTGTGCCAGGGCCATGGCCAGCCCTGCCCGGCCTCTCTGCTGGCCCAGAGCCCAGCAGAGCCTGGAGCAGGGCTGTCTGTGAGGCCCCACAGGGGACACGGCCTGTCCAGGAGCTTGGAGAGGGGCTGAACAGGAAGGCCTTGGGTGCCCAAGGCCAAGGACTGCCCTGGGCATCCCGTCAGAGGGGCCCTTCCCCACCCTGAGTGCTCCTGTGCTGGGCTGGGCCTGCCCAGGGGGCTGTGGGACCAGCTGGGAGGCAGCGGGGCACAAAGGGGCCACGGAGCCACTGCCAGGGGGGGACAGCAAGGCAGGGACAGACAAGGGATTGCTGGGCATGGCCTGGGCTGTGCAGGGGCACTGTGGGAAAGGCAAAGCTCCCCTGCAGTTGGGGCTGCAGGAAAAGTCCAGAGCCCAAAGAGCCTCAAGGGCTGTGTTGGACATTGATATAGGAGGCTAGGCCCCAAAGAGTTAACTAAGAGATTTGGGCCTGCAAACAAACTGATTTGGGCCTGCAAACAAGTTACCAATATCCAAAACGATCTGTACCTGTTCTGTTCTACTTACTGGACCAAAGCTTAAGAGAACAGTACAAGAACATGTAGTGGACTTAGAAGCAATAAATTAGAAGTATAACAGGATCAGGTAGACATTTGAATAGGAGAAATAGGCTTGGAGCCAGGGCCTTTTCCAAGCTTCAGTGAGCGGGTCAAGAACAATGGATAGGAAGAAGGGACAAGTTGAGGAAGATGAGTTAGAGACCCCTGCCCTATGGATGAGGATGGGAACTACCCCTCGAAATGGGGAGCCAAGAGAAGCACCGCCCTGAACTCCACCTATACTCCGCCTATTTTTAATATGTATTGATAGATGTTGTAATTGTTTGAATATGCATTTAATCACATCTGAAAATTGTATAAAAGTGCTGATTTTCTGAGGAGCCGGTGAGCAAGTTTTTCCAGCAATAGCTGGCTTGCTCCCAGCGCTGCTAATAAATACCTTTGCTGCTCTAAAGATCAAAAGTCTCTGGGCAGTTTGTCGAACCGGTTTTTCGGATTCACATCAAGGCTGCAGGAGGGAAATGCAGGGCTGCTGTGCAATGGGGAGGGGGGTTAATTCCAGCAGACACTGATGTGGTGCTCAGGGACTCCATGGCTTCTCTGCCTGAGTCTTTCCTGGAAAGGTCTCTCAGGCCTCTGTGCTCGGGGAAGGGCTTCAGGGAGGAGGAGAGCACGTCTGGGCAGGAACCTGCTGAAATCCCTGAGGGACAAATGGCAGTGTCTGCCCCTGCAGGGGACTCAGCCTGGCCATGGCACGGGCTGGAGCTGCCTGGCTGGGAGCAGCCCTGTCAGAAGCTGTGGGTGGGCAGGGAGCTGGGCAGGAGGCAGCCGTGTGCCCTGGCAGCAAGGGAGGCCAGGAGCACCCTGGGCTGTGGCACCAGAACATCCAAGGACGTGCACTCTCCAGCTCACTGTGACTGAGGAAAGCTGCAGAAAGAACTGGGATGTTTATAAACTGTATCATGTTTACTTTTTGTTTGTGGGTAACGAAGAGAAACTTCCTGTGGCTCTAAGTCTCACCAGTTCCAGCCCTCCCAAAGAACACAAACCTGATGAGTTGTGGTTCCCACAACTTGCTTTTGTGCCCTGGGTGCTGCAGGCAGTGCCCTCAGCCCTGCTGGGCTGTGCAGAGGAGCTGCTCCTGGGCAGAGCTGTCTCTTTGAAGCTCTTCTTGCTTGCCAGGAGCTCCCTGTGTGCCAGGAGCCCGGCCCAGCTCAGCAGCACAGCAACAGCCCCAGGCATTTCAGGACCCTCAGGGGGGTTGATGTTGTTTACATGAGACTCAGTCCCTGAGAGGAAGTTCAAATAACGTTCAACAAGTCAAAGGGAGATAGAAACATTGAAGTTTCTTGTAGTGCTAATGAGTCTCACTGAGGGACACAACTGAGAACGTGTGCCCAGGTTCCAGTTAGAGCAGAAATCTGCAGACAGTGATGACAACGATGGACAAGCAAGGGAAAGGTGGCTCTGATGCTGAAGAAACCTTGACTTGTTTCCTTAATCCAGCTGGCCAAGCCCTGACCCCCAGCCTCTGGGAAGGGACATCCTGTCCTTCCCTAATTCCTCAGGGCTCTTCCTGGGGCACTGGGATGTGGGATGTGCAATGCCAAGGGCAGGCCCATGGGGTGGCACCTGCCAGGCTGCTGAGCAGGGACAAGGAGGCCATGAGGCCCCAGGGCTGCAAGGGGCACTCCCCTCCTCCTGGCCTCAGGGGCACAGACAGCAGCCCTGGCCAAAGGCCTGCAGAAGGTGGCTGTGTCAGGGCCTTTCAGCTTCTCCCCCTCCCTGTCTCCTCTCCAGCCCAGGCTGTCCTACGGTGTCCATGCCCTGCCCCTTTCCCTGCAGGCTGTCCTCATCCCCCCGGCTGCCCCACCTGGCTGGCACCTTCCTGCACTGACATCTCTGCGTCCTCCCTGGCTCTTCCTGCACACACAAAGCCTTGGCCTCATCCAGACTCCTTCTTTGTGACATTTTGCACCACAACACTGACCTTGGAGGAGCGAGCGGCACCAGGGAAAAAGCACTCGCTGCAAAGAAGGGAAGGGGAACGCACACCCCCCAGGACCATGGCTGTCAGCAGTGCGGGGGACACAGAGCCCCCCCGTTGCTCGCCGCACCTGGAGCCGCCGGTGTGCACGCACGGGGGCGCACCGCTCCGCACAGGCGCCGCGACCACCACCACTGCTCCGCTGCCCGGCGCCGCCCCGTAGACACCCGCCACAGGCGGACAGACCCGGCGCCAGCACGGGTTCACTCGGCACGGCGGCATAAGCACACAACGCCGTGAACACAGCCACAAACGCGCAGCGCAGTCCCGCAGTACAGTTCAGATGAAAAGCTGGAAATGTCTTAAGGTGGAACTCAGTCATAGTGCTCGTAAAGTTCATCTCTGGTCCATCAGCAGTACTTTCACACTGCAGCCGTCATCTCCGATCGTCCTGGATATGCACTGCCGAGATGCTAGCACCGCGTTCATGTTGGCGGGGCCGCTCGGTTGTCCCCGGCTCCGATCCGTGATTTCTTGTCCCGCTCCGTCTCCCTTCAACTCCGCTCGACTCCCTTTTTACACGATTTCTCTGTATGATGGTATCTAGTAGCATTCTAATGTCCTCATACTGTGCTCTAATGCCTTTTACTATTCCAGATAACAATCGTCAAGTTGTAAGGAGGGAAGCAGCAACTTTTTCTCCCTTAGAGGCAGCAGTAAAGAGCTTATCACTAAGTTCTTTCCAAGTAGAGATAGTAAAGGCAGTTACAGTGTTCGCTTCATATCCCTGGCCCTTACATGAAAGCAGCATCTGCTGCAAAGCCAGTTGGTCTAATTTTTCTTCCTTTTTTAAGCAGGATAGACTTCCATATAGATGCAACATTAGATCCCTCTTGTTCTCGGTGGCTCACCTGTCCAGGCGTCTTGTCTGGTTGGCCTGGCAGCTTCTCCACTTCTGTCATGTTACACTGAGCTCCGTCTCCGCGGCAACCTCCCACAACTTAACCTCATAACGTCTCCATTCTCTTTCATCAAAAACTGTATTAGGGTCTACAAAACAACTTTTAGCAACCCCCGTCGTAAGCAATCTTGGTAATTCTTTTTTCAAATCTATACCCTTAAGTCCCTGCTTTTCTAAAAAGCACTGGAGTAATAAAAGCACCTCTTGTCTTTCCATACCTATAAATCTTCAGCGCGCTGTTGCAGCCTTTTACAAGACCTCGGCGGTGTTGTCGGCCAGGACCCTCCTGTAAGGTCGCCTGGGGCGCAGAGTCCAGCTCTTTCGCCTCTTGTGCTGCTTCAGGACCGACCGGCTACTGCGTCAGACCGTGGCTTCGGGGAGTGCAGATTTAACTTAGCTCCCGTTCAGGTTTCGGGGACCACAGATTCAACTTAGTCCCTGGAACCACAGATATAACTTAGCCCCCGTGCAAGCTTCGGGGACTGCGGGAACCGCGCAAAACTCAGCAGGATCCTTGTTTATCGTCCCTTGCTTCGGGCACCATAATGTCACGACAAGGGAAGACAGGGACCCTCAATATGAGAATCAGCAAGCTTCGTTTATTGATCATTGCTAACAGCTTAATATATGCTTTATAATTAGCTCATACATATTGCAAAAGCTAAGCTCATTATTGGCTCTGGCTTAGATGTTGATTCCACCCCTCACTCCCTTTCTTTGTTGACACAGGTGGCTTCTCAGTTGCTTTTGTTTTGCTAATCACAATGTCCTGTTTGCCAGCCAGCTAACAGGGTACAAGGGCACTGTAACCTCGCTATTTCAGATGTTCTCACTGCCTAGGCAAGCCGTATTCTATAGCCAATTCCCTACATTCACCAGGCATCCTGTGACCGTAAAGACCTTCAAAAGACCAAGATCCAGCCCAGAAAAACCCAAACCACCGAGATTCAGGCAAAAATCCCTCAAATTGCAAGAAGACCCTTAGCCCCTCAAACTGCAAAAGTTGAAATTCAGCTAAAAAATACCCCAAAATATGAAGTTTAGCCAAAAAATCTCTCCCAAAAATTCCCCCTCTCTAGTCTCGTCCCCTCTGGGGTTTGGAGGGTCACCGCTGTCTGGAATGCTGGGGGTCCCATTTAAGGATGCTGGGAGTGTTGGGGGTCCCAAGGGTCTCTTCTCCTCTGACTCTCACCTTCGGGGTGCCACGTTCCCAGACATTCCCCCTCTCCAGGTTCTCGACCTTGTTGTCCCAGGGATCCCAGGGGTCCCCACTGTCCAGGCTCCCCCTTCTCAGTGCCCCCTCTCCAGGCTCTTGGGGCTCTCTAAGCTCCCCCCTCTCTCCAGCCTCCCCCACTCTCCAGGGATGAAGGCATGGGGACACCAAGGCACCCCCATGGCAACCCCACTCCTGCT
>NW_021937835.1:0-16728 GCF_001715985.3 Manacus vitellinus
AGCTCCCCTTTACGGACTACCCCTATGACTCCCAAAAGCCCACGTAGAGGCACCAATCGCAGGATCCATACTCCTAGCTGCGCTCCTCCTCAGACTTGGGGGATACGGCATTATGCGTACCTCAGTAATTACAAACTCCCTATTAGACTACCTCTACTACCCATTTTTAACCCTAGCCTTATGAGGGGCACTAATGACAAGCTCCATCTGCCTACGCCAAATCGACCTTAAGTGATTAATCGCCTACTCCTCAGTAAGTCATATAGGTCTAGTCATTGCCGCAACAATAATCCAAACCCACTGATCCTTTTCAGGGGCCATAATCCTAATGATTTCACATGGACTCACCTCTTCCATACTATTTTGCCTAGCTAATACAAACTAGGAACGCATACATAGTCGTACTCTCCTTCTAACACGAGGCCTACAACCCCTTTTACCTCTAACAGGAATCTGATGGCTCCTAGCCAACCTAACAAACATAGCCCTTCCTCCTACCACTAACCTGATAGCTGAATTAACTATCATAATTGCACTCTTCAACTGATCTACCTTCACCATTATCCTAACGGGAGCCGCAACTCTACTAACTGCAGCCTATACCCTACATACTCCTTATAACCCAACGAGGTCCAACTCCAACCTATATTACAACCACCCAAAATTCAAATACACGAGAACATCTCCTTATAACACTTCATATCCTACCCTCCCTCCTCATCCTAAAACCAGAGCTAATCTCAGGAATTCCCACATGCAAGCATAGTTTTAAACCAAACATTAGACTGTGATCCTAACAATAGAAGTTAAACTCTTCTTGCCTGCCGAGGGGAGGTTTAACCAACAAGAACTGCTAACTCTTGCATCTGAGCCTAAGACCTCAGCCCCCTTACTTTTAAAGGATAATAGCAATCCATTGGTCTTAGGAGCCATTCATCTTGGTGCAAGTCCAAGTAAAAGTAATGGACTTCCCATTAATCCTCAACACCTCCATATTCTTGACCCTGGCTACCCTCTCTATACCCATCCTACTCCCCCTCCTATCCAAAAACTACCTAAACTCTCCAACAACCATCATACACACTGTTAAAACTTCCTTCATAGTTAGTTTAATTCCCATAATCCTCTCCATCTACTTAAATATGGAAAATACCACTTTCTATTGAGAATGAAAATATATTGCGAACTTCAAAATCCCTTTTAGCCTTAAAATAGACCAATACTCCTTAACGTTTTTTCCTATTGCACTATTCGTAACATGATCTATTCTTCAATTTACAACATGATATATAGCCTCAGAACCCCACACCACAAAATTCTCTCTTTACCTTCTAATCTTTCTCATTGCAATACTCATCTTAATCATCGCTAATAACATATTCCTCTTATTTATCGGCTGAGAGGGAGTCGGAATTATATCCTTCCTCCTGATTGGATGGTGACACGGTCGAGCAGAACCCAACACCGCTGCACTTCAAGCCATACTTTACAACCGTATTGGGGATATTGGACTAATCCTCTGCATAGCATGACTAGCATCCTCAATAAACACTTGAGAAATTCAACAGCAATCCTCCCCAAACCAAATATCCCTTCTCCCTCTCTTAGGGCTCATCCTAGTCGCCACAGGTAAATCCGCCCAATTTGGCCTGCATCCATGACTCCCAGCAGCTATAGAAGGGCCAACCCCTGTATCTGCCCTACTCCATTCCAGCACAATAGTAGTTGCCGGAATCTTTCTACTTATTCGCACTCACCACATATTATGTAACAACCAAATTGCCCTAACTATGTGCCTTTGTATAGGTGCCCTATCCACCCTATTTGCCGCTACATGCGCTCTTACCCAAAACGACATCAAAAAAATTATTGCTTTCTTTACATCCAGCCAACTAGGACTAATAATAGTCACTATTGGCCTAAATCTACCTCAACTAGCCTTCCTACACATCTCTATGCATGCATTCTTTAAAGCCATATTCTTCCTTTGCTCTGGGTCTATCATTCACAGCCTTAACGGTGAACAAGACATTCGAAAAATAGGAGGATTATAGAAACTACTCCCTACAACTACCTCATGCCTGACAATCGGAAATTTAGCTCTCATAGGAACACCATTTTTAGCAGGGCTTTACTCAAAAGATCTCATTGTCCAAAGTCTTAACACCTCCTATCTAAACACCTGAGCACTCCTCCTAACCCTCGTAGCTACAGTTTTTACTGCAACTTACAGCCTACGTATAGCCCTACTAGTACAAACTGACTACACCCGGATTCCCTCCATTACTCCGACCCAGCAGTCACAAACCCAATTACTCGTCTTGCTCTCGGAAGTATTATAGCTGGTCTATTAATTACCTCTTATATCTCCCCTACAAAAACCCCTCCTATAACCATACCACTGGTCACAAAAACCACTGCTATCATTATTACAACATTAGGCATCATCCTGGCATTAGAACTATCAAAACTCACACATACCTTCTCTGCCCCCAAACAAAATATCACTATAAACTTCTCCAGCACTCTAGGATATTTTAACCCCCTTATACACCGCCTCAGCTCTACTAAACTCCTAAACAACGGCCAGAACATTGCATCCCATTTAATCGACCTATCCTGATATAAAAAAATAGGCCCAGAAGGACTAGCAACCCTTCAACTCAAAGTATCCAAAATCTCAACTACTCTACACGCCGGACTAATCAAAACCTATCTAGGATCCTTCGCTCTATCTATCTTAATTATAATCTTATTTACACAGAACTAAGAATTAATGGCCCCTAACTTACGAAAACATCACCCCCTTCTAAAAATAATCAACAATTCTTTAATTGACCTCCCAACACCACTAAACATTTCCGCCTGATGAAACTTTGGATCTCTTCTTGGCATCTGTCTAACAATCCAAATCACCACTGGCCTCCTACTAGCAATACATTATACAGCAGATATCACCCTGGCATTCACGTCCGTCACCCATACATGCCGAAATGTTCAATTCGGCTGACTAATCCGAAACCTCCATGCAAACGGCGCCTCCTTCTTCTTCATATGCATTTACCTACACATTGGACGAGGATTCTACTATGGTTCCTACCTATATAAAGAAACCTGAAACACAGGAGTTATTCTCCTTTTAACTCTAATAGCAACTGCCTTCGTAGGATATGTCCTCCCATGAGGCCAAATATCATTCTGAGGCGCTACAGTAATTACTAACCTATTCTCAGCAATTCCTTACATTGGCCAAACACTTGTAGAATGAGCTTGAGGAGGATTCTCAGTTGACAACCCTACACTTACCCGGTTCTTTGCCCTCCACTTCCTCCTCCCATTCTTAATTGCAGGTCTCACCCTCATCCACTTAACTTTCTTACACGAAACAGGCTCAAACAACCCCCTAGGTATTTATTCAGACTGCGACAAAATCCCATTCCACCCCTATTTCTCAATAAAAGATATTCTAGGCCTTTTGTTCCTCCTCATTCTTCCAATAACACTTGCCATATTCTCACCCAACCTCTTAGGAAATCCAGAAAATTTTACACCTGCAAACCCATTAGTAACACCTCCCCACATTAAACCTGAGTGGTACTTCCTATTTGCATATGCCATCCTACGATCAATCCCCAACAAATTAGGAGGAGTCCTAGCCCTAGCCGCCTCCGTCTTAATTCTATTTCTAGCCCCATTCCTCCACATATCAAAGCAACGAACTATAACCTTCCGACCTCTCTCCCAACTTCTATTCTGAATCCTAGTAACAAATCTTTTAATCCTTACATGAATCGGTAGCCACCCAGTCGAACATCCATTTATTATCATCGGACAACTCGCCTCAACTACCTACTTCACAATCATTCTCATCTTATTCCCCATTACTAGTCTCCTAGAAAATAAGATACTCAACCTCTAACCACTCTAATAGTTTATAAAAAACGTTGGTCTTGTAAACCAAAGACTGAAGGCCGCCCCCTTCTTAGAGTTTTCCAAAAAATATCCAAGCACCCCCCAACTTTCCAATCAACACGTACATCAAGGGGAGGGCCCCCCCCTCCCCCCATACCCTACGGTATGTATTACTTTGCATAGCATCCTACACTGCATTAGACATAACATGCATGTAGGAAAATCTGACATACTATTATTGCAAAAACCATCCAAATTTCCATACTATCTCCCATACAATCCAAAACTTGTCATTCACAGATCTAGGCACATTCCCACACAAGGACATAACATGTCATGTTCTAGGAATAATCCCGCCAAACGAACTAAAACCTAAAACTGCTAATTTTCGCATAAAATCCTTCTCAATACGAGGAACGTCACAGAACCTAAAATCCATGGTCCATGGACCACTCACCACTTAACCTTGCTCTATGTACCAACCAAGAAGTGCTGGGTTATTTATTAGTCGTACTCCTCACGAGAAACCAGCAACCCGGCGTTAGTAATGTTTATCATGTCCAGCTTCAGGTGTATTCTTTCCCTCTCCACCAATAACCCACTCTCATAACTTGCTCTTTGTCGCCTCTGGTTCCTCGGTCAGGGCCATAACTTGCTTAATTTTCCTAAACTTGCGCTCCGTCACTAATGGTTGGGGATGCTCGGCCAACCTGGACCTCGAGATCGCGGCATTTTCTCTCTTCTAAACTTTTGGGGGTTTTTTTTGGGGTAGATCTCAATAAGCCCTTCAGAGTGCTCCGCCGGGGGCTCCCATATATGGTTGACATGTACCCCTTATGGTCGGCTAGCGGTTTTCTCACTTTCGCGTGAAAATTAATGATATGGTTTCAAGTGTTATTCGGTCTCATACTGTTGCACTGATGCACTGTCACGTGCTGTTGGCTTGGTTTTTCTATTACGTCTCTCATCAAGTTGCAATCTAATTAATGCACGCCAGACATATTTTTTGTCGTCAATTTCACAACAAATTACAAAACTTTTGTCATTTTTTGCAATGATCTAGGGACTTTCCCTCTATTCATCATTAATTTTTGTTTTTAAATTTTTTAACAAAAATTTCAAATTTTACAAACTTTCCATTCTCCTAAATTTCCAATTAAGACATTTGCATCATCAGTTTGTTAAATTTTTTTAACACACTTTAATCTACCCCATCATTTCCTTTCATCATTCATTTGTTCATTTGTTTGTTTACACTTTAATCTACCCCATCATTTCCTTTCATCATTCATTTGTTCCTTTGTTTACACTTTAATCTACCCCATCATTTCCTTTCATCATTCATTTGTTCATTTCTTTGTTTACACTTTAATCTACCCCATCATTTCCTTTCATCATTCATTTGTTCATTTCTTTGTTTACACTTTAATCTACCCCATCATTTCCTTTCACCCTCTTACCTCCCCAATTAATCGCCCCCACTACTCTAACTAATATTCCACCCACATACACCTTTAACAGTTGGTCCCAAACTTTTTTCCAACCCTTCAGAAAAAAAGGAATCAAACCTTTATCACCAACTCCCAAAGCTGGCATTTTCATTAAACTATTCTCTGAACCACACCTCTTTAAACCGCCCAAATTGCCCCACGAGACAACCCTCGTACAAGTTCTAGCACAACAAACAACGTCAGCAACAGACCCCAGCCCGCAATTAAAAATTGTCCCCCCCCCCAAGAATAAAACATAGCCGCTCCCTCAAAATCCAACCGAATAGATAAAACACCCCCACTATCCACCGTGTTTATCCCTAACCACTCTAACTCAGATAGCCCTATAATAAACACCCCACCCCCCAACACTAAAACTAACCCAGCACCATACCCAACAACCTGCCAGTCCCCTCAGGTCTCAGGAAATGGATCTGCTGCCAATGAAACCGAATACACAAAACCCACTAACGTCCCACCTAAATATACCAGAAATAACACTAGTGATACAAAAGACACCCCCAAACTCATTAACCATCCACACCCTACAATAGACACCAACACTAACCCCACTACTGCATAGCATGGAGAAGGATTGGAAGCAACTGCTAGTCCTCCCAAAATAAAACTAACACTTAAAAATAGTATAAAGTACGTCATAACAATTCCTGCTTGGCCTCTATCCAAGACCTTTGGCTTGAAAAACCATCGTTGTAATTTCAACTACAAGAACATAAAACCTTAACAAACCCGCCCACAACACTACAATCCTGCCCCTTTCTACTCTTCTAACTTCTCAACAACACATTTTTGTTATCCACTAGAACTACTTCTCCTACCACTAAACAAATCCTAAATCAATAGTAACTATTACTACAACTAAAACAAGCCCCAATAATAATCACTATGCCTATAACAGCCTTAGTCCTTGTAGCTTACAATAAAACATAACACTGAAGATGTTAAGACGGCTATTACACATACCCAAGGACAAAAAAGACTTAGTCCTAACCTTACAGTTAGTTCTTGCCAAATATATACATGCAAGTATCCGCATCCCAGTGAAAATGCCCTCAGCACCTTAAAAAGACAGCAGGAGCAGGCATCAGGCACACCACTCCAATTGTAGCCCAAAACGCCTTGCCTAACCACACCTCCACGGGTTTTCAGCAGTAATTAATATTAAGCAATAAGTGTAAACTTGACTTAGTTAAAGCAACTTACCAGGGTTGGTAAATCTTGTGCCAGACACCGCGGTCACACCAGAAACCCAATTTAACTTTATACGGCGTAAAGAGTGGTTTTTCATTATCACTTCAACTAAGATTGAAATGTAACCAAGCTGTTATAAGCACAAGATGCATCCAATACTCCCATAGAAATGATCTTAGCTTCATGATCAACAAAACTCCACGAAAGCCAGGACACAAACTGGGATTAGATACCCCACTATGCCTGCCCCTAAATCCCGATGCTTTCACCACTTAAGCATCCGCCTGAGAACTACGAGCACAAACGCTTAAAACTCTAAGGACTTGGCGGTGCTCCAAACCCACCTAGAGGAACCTGCTCTATAACCGATAACCCACGATACACCCAACCATCCCTTGCCAAATCAGCCTATATACCGCCGTCGTCAGCCCACCCCTAAACTGAGGGTTTAACAGTGGGCACAACAGCAACATCCCACTAATAAGACAGGTCAAGGTATAGCTCATGAGATGGTAGAAATGGGCTACATTTTCTAGCATAGAATACCTCACGACAAGGAGTGTGAAATCACTCCTAAAAGGCGGATTTAGCAGTAAAGCAGGATAATAATGCCTCCTTTAAGCTGGCTCTGAAGCACGTACATACCGCCTGTCACCCTCCTCACAAGCTATGATTAATTTTATTTATAATAAACCCCTAAGCTAGAGATGAGGCAAGTCGTAACAAGGGAAGTGTACCGGAAGGTGCACTTAGTCTACCAAGACGTAGCTATAACTAAAGCATTCAGCTTACACCTGAAAGATATCTGTTCCATATCAGATCGCCTTGAAGCCTAACTCTAGCTCTTCTACCAGATTACATAGAAACTAAGTTAATACTACCCATTAAATCAAAACATTCTCTCACTCAACCTAGTATAGGCGATAGAAAGGTAAACTCTTGAGATCATGTACCGTAAGGGAAGAATGAAATAGTAATGACAAACCAAGCAATAAATAGCAAAGACCAACCCTTGTACCTTTTGCATCAGGATTTAGCGAGAACTACCCAAGCAAAACGCCAATTTAAGCTTCCTTCCCCGAAACCCAAGCGAGCTACTTACGAGTAGCTATCTACTGAGCAAACCCGTCTCTGTTGCAAAAGAGTGGGAAGATTCGTTAGTAGTGGTGAAAAGCCAATTGAGCTGGGTGATAGTTGGTTGCCTATGAAATGAATCTTAGTTCCCTCTTAATTCACCTCCCAGGACTACACTCAACCCACATGAAGCGAATTAAGGGCTATTTAAAGGAGGTACAGCTCCTTAAAAAAGAATACACTCTCCCCTAGTGGATAAATTTAATTACAGCTTAATTGTGGGTCTTCAAGCAGCCACCATTAAAGAACGCGTCAAAGCTCCTCACCTAAAAAAATCTAAACTTCCTCATGACTCCCTCTTCCCCAATAGGCCAACTTATATTAAATAAGAGAATTTATGCTAAAATAAGTAACTAGGGATCCCCTCTATGGCGCAAGCTTACATTACAACATTATTAACAATCCACAGGATATTTTTTAACCTTAACAAGACCTTATACCCAAAACTCTGTTAACCCACCTATGGAGCGCCCCCAAAGACGATTAAAATCTGTAAAAGGAACTAGGCAAATCCAAGGCCCGACTGTTTACCAAAAACATAGCCTTTAGCAAACCAAGTATTAAAGGTGAAGCCTGCCCAGTGACAATTTGTTCAACGGCCGCGGTATCCTAACCGTGCAAAGGTAGCGCAATCAATTGTCCTATAAATCGGGACTTGTATGAATGGTTTAACGAGGTCTTAGCTGTCTCCTACAGTGAAACTGATCGTCCCGTGCAAAAGCAGGAATAACCCCATAAGACAAGAAGACCCTGTGGAACTTTAAAATCTGCTACCACTCCCATAAACAATACTCACCCACAGGGCCCACTCCCCCGGGATTTTGCTGGTGTGCATTTTTTGGTTCGGGCGACCTTGGAGACAAACTCAACCTCCAAATACCAGACAATCCATCTTAACCAAGAACTACCCATCAACGTGCTAATAGCAACCAGACCCAATATAATTGATTAATGAACCTAGCTACCCCAGGGATAACAGCGCAATCTCCTTCAAGAGCCCACATCGACAAGGAGGTTTACGACCTCGATGTTGGATCAGGACATCCTAGTGGTGCAACCGCTACCAAGGGTTCGTTCGTTCAACGATTAACAGTCCTACGTGATCTGAGTGCAGACCGGAGTAGTCCAGGTCGGTTTCTATCTATGTTACAACTCCTTCTAGTACGAAAGGATCGAAGAAGTAAGGCCTATGCCACAAGCACACCTTCACACCCAGTAATGAACCCAACTAAATTACTAAGAGCTCCACCATAACCCCCTCCTAGAAAAGGACCGCTAGCGTGGCAGAGCTTGGCAAATGCAGAAGGCTTAAGCCCTTTACCCAGAGGTTCAAATCCTCTCCCTAGCTCCAACACAAACCACATGACAATTCACTTAACCCTCACTTACTTTATTATATCAATATCCTATGCTCTCTCCATCCTCATCGCCGTAGCATTTCTTACCCTAGTTGAACGTAAGATTCTAAGTTATATGCAAACCCGAAAAGGGCCTAATATAATAGGACCATTTGGTCTCTTACAACCTATAGCAGATGGAGTAAAGCTATTCATTAAAGAACCAACTCGTCCATCAACTTCATCCCCTTACTTATTTATATCTACTCCTATCTTAGCCCTTCTCCTAGCAATTACAATCTGAACACCACTTCCCCTACCCTTTCCCCTTACTGACCTAAACCTTGGCATACTCTTCCTTCTAGCTCTATCTAGCTTGGCAGTCTACTCAATTCTATGATCAGGGTGAGCCTCTAACTCAAAATATGCCTTAATCGGCGCCCTCCGAGCAGTCGCACAAACTATCTCTTACGAAGTTACCCTAGCCATTATTCTCCTATCCATAATTATCCTTAGTGGTAACTACACCCTCAATACCCTAGCTACAACTCAAGAACCTCTCTACCTCATTTTCTCCTCCTGGTCCTTAGCAATAATATGATATATCTCCACTCTTGCCAAAACAAACCATGCTCCATTTGACCTGACAGAAGGAGAATCTGAACTAGTCTCAGGGTTCAACGTAGAATATGCTGCAGGGCCATTCGCCTTGTTTTTTCTTGCCGAATATGCTAATGTTATACTAATAAATGCACTCACAACCATTCTATTCCTAAATCCCAGCTCACTTAATCTCCCTCAAGAACTCATTCCCCCTACTTTAGCTACAAAAACCCTCCTCCTTTCTGCAGGATTCTTATGAATCCGCGCCTCTTACCCTCGATTCCGATATGATCAACTCATACATTTGCTTTGAAAAAACTTCTTACCCCTAACATATGCCTATGGCATACCAGCCTTCCTATCTCCTATGCAGGCCTACCCCCCTACCTAAGACACTCAAGGAAATGTGCCTGAATCCAAAAGGGTTACTATGATAAAGTAAACATAGAGGTATACAAATCCTCTCATTTCCTAATTTTAGAAAAGTAGGAATCGAACCTACACTAAAGGAATCAAAATCCTCTATACTCCCTCTATATTATTTTCTAGTAAGGTCAGCCAATTAAGCTATCGGGCCCATACCCCGAAAATGATGGTTTAACTCTACCTTAAACCCCAAACCGTAAACCCTAAAACCTAAACCCTAACCCTTGCTAACCTTAACCCTAACCCTAACCCCAACATCTCATAGCAGAGGGAGGGAGGGGCCTGATTCCTCATCAGATATATCAACAGTCAAAAACCTGTAAGCTCAGCTCTTGCCTTTGCAGGGCTTCACACTGTCAGCACTGGAGGGAGGGAGGGGCCCGACTGCTCATCAGAGGTATCATGCAAGTCAAAAGCCTGAAAAGTCTCCTAGAATGCATAAATCATTAACCATTTCAGTCTCTGACAATTGGTCCACACAGTAACTGCAAGCTAGGCCCAAAGCCTGTTCCCTAACCTTAGAAGAGAGACTGCAACCCTCGAGATGTTGGAGGCTCGAGGCATGGTCCGTGACACTAATCATGGCTATAACTCATAACTTCTTGGAGTATGGGAACTTCCCTCCTTCACCCCCGGCAGATCAAGGCCACCACTTCAACTGACAGACATGGAAGCATCGCTGGACCCCGTGGGCGGTGACTATATGCATCTGTCCACTCTCAGCTTTTCTTTCTCTTACTCTCCCTTGCTCTTCTCCTGCCTTTCTCTCCCCTATGCATTTTCTTTCCCCCCCCCAAAGGTTATCTCTGTGTCACATTGTGGTATGACAGCACCCAACCTGCTAGCATGCCTGTTGATACAGAATTGTTAAAATAAACCTTGCCAGTATATGTTTTCAGACACCGATTATTTAGTGTCGTTTCACTTTAATCCACCCCAAGGGAATTCTTAATAAAAACCTGAGTCACCCCCTCTCCCCTTTTCCTGGGGCGGGTTGTAACACCAATCAGCACTGACTCCGGCCAGGAGGCGGAGCCAGTGACGCAGAACAATCAACACGGACTCCACCTCTTGACTCCAACCAGTGGGCGGGGCCAGTGCTCTATAGAAGCAGAGTACATACCGGACGGCGGTGGGTATTCTGCCAGACACGCAACAGAACAGCAACAGCAAAAGCAGAGACCCAAGAGAAAAAGTAAAAGATTCTCACAGCGGTGGGCACTGAATCGGGCTTATAGCCCGAGAGGGGTTTACTGGGTACCACTGCGTTCCTGGAATGGGGTAAACCCGCGATAGTTAGATCGCGCATTGAGACAGATTCTGACTAACCCTAACCCTAACCCCAACCCTAACCCCTAACCCTTACCCTAACCCTAACCCTAACCCTAACCCTAACCCTAACCCTAACCCTAAACCCTAACCCCAACCCTAACCCTTATCCTAACCCTAATCCTAACCCTAGTAGCTTGCAGTCTCTTTTTTAAAGTTAGGGTTAGGGAACTGGTTTTGTGCATAGCTTGCAGTCTCTTTTTTAAGGTTAAGGTTAGGGAACCGGGTTTGCTCATAGCTTGCATTCGCTTTTTTAGGATTAGGGTCAGGGAATCGGGTTTGCGTATAGCTTGCAGTCTCTTTTTTAAGGTTAGATCCAGAGAAAATGGTTTGCGTATAGCTTGCAGTCTCTTTTTTAAGGTTAGGGTTAGGTAACAGGGTTTGCGCATAGTTTGCAGTCTCTTTTTTAAGATTAGGGTTAGGGAAGAGGGTTTGCGCATAACTTGCAGTCTCGTTTTTAGGGTTAGGGTTAGGGAAAAGGGTTTGCGCATAGCTTGCATTCTCACTTTTAAGGTTAGGGTTTGCGCAAAAGGTTTGTGCATAGCTTGCAGTCTCTTGGTTAGGGTTAGGGTTAGGGAACAGGGTTTGCGCATAGCTTCCAGTCTCTCTTTTAATGTTGGGGTTAGGGGACAGTGCTCTATAGAAGTAGAGTACATACTGGACAGCCGTGGGTATTCTGCCAGACACGCAACTGAACAGCAACAGCAAAAGCAGAGACCCAAGAGAAAAAGCAAAAGATTCTGACAGCGGTGGGCAATGAATCGGGCTTATAGCCTGAGAGGGGCTTATTGGGCACCGTTGTGTGTCCAGAATGGGCTAAAACCGCGATTGTTAGATCGCGCACTGAGACAAATTCTTCCTAACTGTCATGGTTTGAGATGGCCCCAAAATCCAGTTCCCTAGCTCCATTCCCCCTCCCACATCTCAACCTAATGTGAGATGGGTTTTTCCAGACAAAACACACCAGACTCAAAGTGGGGGAAAGGGAATATATTACAATGACTGTACAAATAAATACCATATCACATTATACACACGATCACAAACTATCTCTACCATGACATATGTATTTACAATGATCAGATCTCTTCTCCCCTCCAAATAAAAGTCCAGGAGGGAAAGAAGGACAGATCCCTTCCAGTCTCTGAACAGCAGCATCTTCTGAGGCAGCAGTCTGTCTTCACATTGATGCAGCAGCTTTGGTTGGCTTTCTGCCAGCATCCACGAGGGAGGTATTCAAGCCTCTTTCTCGGCCCCATCGCCTCCAACCGAGGGGTCTTCCATGGGCTTCGTAACCCCAGACAAGGTCGTATCACCACGTCATATCACGAAGACACAGGGGGGTCTTCGTGACGGTCTGGTATCTCCAGGAGACTCAGCTCCTTGCAGGGCCTCTGTGCCCTGTCTCTCAGGTTGCCACCGTGGCAGCAGTGCAAGGGGGGGGAAGAGCCAAGGTCAACTCCCCCCGCATTCCTCTGGCCGTCCCGGTCCAGCTCCGGGACGCTCTGAGCTTCTTAGCTCCTCTCTCTCTCCGCTGCTGCATGTCTAAAACTCTTCTCCTTAATAGGAGTCCATCTCCCTCTTTTCTCAGAGGGGTCTCAAAGGAGTTTGGGGGGCTGGTACAGTCTTACCCCCAGAACTCTGTCTCTCAGGCTGCTGGCTCTCTTTCTCCCAGCTCTCCTTCCAGGAGTCCTTTCTCTGGTGCTGCATGTTGCTTCTGTTGCTCCTTCAGTTCAGGTGTTATCTCTCCTGACTCTCTGCCACCGTTTCTCTGGTCAGTCCCGGCTGCTGCTCTGCGCCCATGGAGAAAACATCTCCCGGCATAACTACAGGCACCTAGCCCAGCTTTATGCTGTTCCAGGTCCCCGCAGCCCCCCAGCCAGGGGCTGGGAGGCCCCAGAGGGCCCGAGGGGCTCAGAGCCCCTTCCTCGTGGCTCTACAACATGGCCACCTCTCCTGAACAACCAAAACTACCACTCATCTCTTCCGGTGAGCTTGTGATATGTTTACATTTCTGCAGGAGCGCACATTGGGCAGAACTTCAAAACTTCCAGGGGTTTCCACCCCCTGGGGTCTACCACTTTTCTTAGCCTCTGGGGGAAAACAAGATCCAAACCAAGACACTAACCCTAACCCTTACCCATACCCCTAACCCTAACCCTAACCCTAACAGTAACCCTGCCTTTTGCTAACCCTAAACCTAACCCTAACCCTAACCCTAACTTTTGCTAACTCTAACTCTAACCCTAAATTTCCTAACCCTAACCCTAACCCTAACCCTAACCCTAACTCAAAACCTAACCCTAACCCTAACCCTAACCCTAACCCTAACCCTAACCCTAACACTAAACCAAAAGGAAACTTCCTTTGCTATGCCTACTGGGCGGAGTCAGTGCTGATTGGTGTTACAACCCGCCCCAGGAAAAGGGGAGAGGGGGTAACTCAGGTTTTTATTAATAATTCCCTTGGGGTGGATTAAAGTGAAACGACACTAAATAATCGGTGTCTGAAAACATATACTGGCAAGGTTTATTTTAACAATTCTGTATCAACAGGCATGCTAGCAGTTTGGGAGTTGGGCTATCAGTTGGGAGGCATGGCTGAAAACAGGAAACAACAGCCCTAATTCCCAGGAAAGAAAGCCTGGAAGCTTTGGCTTTGTGGTGCAGTTGGTGGGCCACACTGGGCACTCCATGGGCAGGCAGCAAGAGTTTTCTGGATCTGGGAGTCAATCTGGGGGCCTCGGAGTGTTTGAGGGGAAGTTGGGAGTGTCCTGTGGGACCAGGATGGGATTTGAGGGCTCCTGGAGGGGCTGGGACGGGTGTATACTGCGGGCATCATCTAGTATTGATGGGGGTAATCAGTGAGCTGACTGTTTCATAATCATCCAAATTTTAACATACAATATGATTATTAGAATAAAAAGCAAAAAGGTAATATCAACAAAACAGTAACAGGGTGAAGCTCTTGGTTGAAGACTGGTTTCTTCTTTTTCTCCAGTGATTTTAATTCTTTTTCGTCTGGGTTTTAATCCCATCTTTGGCATTTTGCTGCGAACATTTTGTCCCCATATCCATTGGAAATTGTATTAACTGTTGATGAGAACAAAGTGGAATCCCAAGGTATGTGATATATTGATAGGATTTCACTGGTTGGCTTTTAATTTGTCCAGGTTTATCGCCATAATGCTTCTGCTCTTTAACCACTTGAATCAGAATGAATTGAGTTGTTTTCTGGGTCGGGTTCTCTTTTTGAGTCCAAGGTTTTTTAGTGGATTCAGTATCAGGCACAAAGGAAATTGAGGGAGGTAAAGAATAATCTTCCCTTTTTTCATTATCACAGGGATCACTCAGTCTATTTTCATTAATGTGAGGAAAGCTGGGAGACTCTAGAAACATCAGTTGAACTTCAAATTCTCCTTGTTTCTTTCTCTCCTGAGACTTAGAATCAGGGTTCTCTGTGGTTTCCCAAGTCTCAATGCCAGGGTAAGACACTGGTTTATGAAGTTGCCTGACCAAACCAGGAGCCTGTTTTTTTAGCAACAGTTTTCTCTCTGCACTCTGGCGCAACAAGACTTTGAAGGTGGTCAACCTCAGTTTGAAGCAACTCATTTTTAGCAACAAGTTTATCCGATTTTTCTCCTGTTTCCCTCTCAAAGGCTAACGATGACTTCAGCACCACATTTTCTGATTTCAAAACAGTAGATTGAACATCAGAAATCCATTCATGACTTCCCTGTCAGCACTCCATCCAAATGTCTGTGCTCTCACTTTGACCTGAGAGAAACCTCAGGCAGGTGGAAAAGGGCAGATAAAGAAAAAACAGATGGGTCCAGCAGAAGTGATGCTGCTTCTGTCAAAGCAGAGCAGAGACCGAAAGCACTTTAGGAAGTTGCTTACAGAAGCACTTGTGCATTCCAAGTTACAGCTCAGGAGTCTCAGTGACTTGTCCAACATGGGAACTCCTTTTCCATTTCTCAACCCCCAGATTCCTCAGGAGTAGGAAACTGGAAACACTGACTGAGAAAAGCTCCATTCCTTCCTAATAATTGTGCTTTGCCCTTCCCATTTGACAGTGCTCTTGGAAATGTGCTGCTGTGATCTGGATCTGTGAGCAGCCCTGACCTCCCAGAGCACTCATCCAATGGCAGGAAGACCCCACCTGGCTCCTGCTGGGGTTCTTGCCACCACAACCCAGTATGGGTCAATGGAATGGGGAGCAGGGCGGTGGGACCAGTAAGGACCAGTTAAGGGGGTTGGGGGCACTTCAGCATCTCCATCAAGGTCAGACCAGTACAGAGCAGCATAGACCAGTATAGATCGGTATAGACCAGTATAAACCAGTATGGACCAGTATAGACCAATATGGGTCACTGGAATGGGGAATGGGGCAGTGGGACCGATAAGGACCAGTTAAGGGGCTTGGGGGCACTTCAGCATCTCCATCAAGGTCAGACCATTATAGACCAGTATAGACCAGTGTAGACCAGTATAGACCAGTCTAGACCAGTCTAGACCAGTATAGACCAGTAAAAAACCAGTACGGACCAGTATGGACCAGTATGGACCAGTACAGGTCACTAGAACAGCGAGCAGGGTGGTGGGACCAGTAAGGACCAGTTAACGGGGTTGGGGGCACTTCAGCATCTCCATCAAGGTCAGACCAGTACAGACCGGTACAAACCAGTATGGACCAGTATAGACCAGTATAAACCAAGGTAGAGCATCTCTGTCAACGTCAGACCAGTACAGACCAGTATAGACCAGTATAGATTAGTATAAACCAGTATGGACCAGTATAGACCAATATAAACCAGTACGGGTCACTGGAACACGGAATGGGGTGGTGGGACCAGTAAGGACCAGTTAAGGGGGTTGGGAGCACTTCAGCATCTCCATCAAGGTCAGACCAGTACAGACCAGTATAAACCAGTATGGACCAGTATAGACCTGTATAAACCAGGATAGACCAGTATAAACCAGTATGGACCAGTACGGGTCACTGGAATGCGGAATGGGGTGGTGGGACCAGTAAGGACCAGTTAAGGCAGAACTCAGCTGGGACTCAGTGGTTTGGGGGTGGGCGTGTCCCTTCTTTAGGTGGGCGTGGTCTCTCCCTGGTGGGCGTGTCCCATCCCAAGGTGGCCATAGCCTCTGCAAGTGGGTGTGTCTTTTGCATCCGTTCCCTCTCCCTGAACTGGGAACTCAACTGGGACTTACTGGGTTTTGGGTGGGCATGTCCCCTCCCAATGATGGACCCACTTTCAGCCCCTCCCCCCACCTTTA
>NW_021937836.1:0-5007 GCF_001715985.3 Manacus vitellinus
CAACCCCTTCCCAAATATTCCCTGGGGTGGGTGTTCCTCCTGCCCGCCAACCCCTTCCCAAATATTCCCCGGGGTGGGTGTTCTCCTGCCCACCAACCCCTTCCCAAATATTCCCTGGGGTGGGTGTTCCTCCTGTCTGCCAACCCCTTCCCAAATATTCCCCGGGGTGGGTGTTCCCCCAGCTTGCCAACCCCTTCCCAAATATTCCCTGGGGTGGGTGTTCTCCTGCTCACCAACCCCTTCCCAAATATTCCCTGGGGTGGGTGTTCCCCCTGCTCGCCAACCCCTTCCCAAATATTCCCTGGGGTGGGTGTTCTCCTGCCCACCAACCCCTTCCCAAATATTCCCTGGGGTGGGTGTTCCCCCTGCCCATTTGAGGCTCTGGGAGGCTCTGGTGCTGAACCTCTGAGTTTAATCCCGAATTCCCCTGTTTCCAGCAGGATATGGATGATCCCTGAGGGATCCAGCGGGGTGGGGGGAACCTCCACAGCCTTTTCCAAGCCCCCTCCTGCCATCTTTCCCCTCAGTTTCTTGGGAGGAGAAGGGACTTCCATAGGAACGTGTTCACTCCTCAGTGCCGATGCGATGGAGCTGATGGATTCCAACTGGGAATTTCCAGCGGGATGGGGGCGATCCCAGAGGGATCCAGCGGGATGGGGGGACCTCCACAGCCTTTTCCAAGCCCTCTCCTGCCATCTTTCCCCTCAATTCCTTGGGAGGAGGAGGCACTTCCCCGGGAACGGGCGGTTTCGAACCCCTCGCGCCGCCTCCTAATTCCGCCCCCGCCCTCCCAACCGCCATTCCCAGTGGCCCCGGGGGGGGTGTTGGAATCCCGGGAATGCCGTGACAGTGTCCGTGTGTCCCAGTTCTGTCCCACCAAGGCCGAGGCGCGGCGCAGCGCGGCCAAGATCGCGCTGATGAACTCCGTGTTCAACGAGCACCCGTCGCGCCGCATCACCGACGACTTCATCGAGAAGAGCGTCTCCGAGGCCCTGGCGTCCTTCAACGTAAGGATGGGCACGGAAAAACCCCGGGAAAAGCACCCCCAAACCCTGGGATCAGAGGCAGGTTTTGTGGAGTTGTCATATTTAAACTGAGGCAGGAGCATTCCGAGTTTTGGGTGCGTTTTGAGTTCCCGTTCTCCTGCTCCGGAGAGCGCGAGCGCTGGCGCTCCAGGGTGGGATGAGGAGGCCGAGGTGTGGAATCTCCCGGCCTTGGGTTGGCACATCCACTGGTTTCCCTGAAACCAAAGGTTTTCCAGGGATTTCGGATTCTGTCCCTGGGAGCTTTGTGCTCCCCCTTCCCTGCCCCAATTATCCCGGAGGGAATTCTTGCCGCGTAACCTGCGGCTGCTCCGTGGTCTCCGGGGTGTTGTGAGAGCTTTGGAATCGCTGCAGGAAAAATCCTGTTCCCAGGGGTGTTGTCCAGGGATTCCTTGCTCCAGGAGAGCCACATTTATCCTGGTGCTGTCCCAGATTTATCCAGGGAGAGCCGGAGTGGCCAGTGCTGCATGAGCGAGGCTGGACTGGCTGGATAAGGATGTCACAGCCCCTGTGCTGGCACCAGGCTCTCCTGAATCCCACTGGGAATTCCTGGAGCAGGGACAGTGCAGCAGGAGTGGCACTGGCAGGAATGGCAGCTCCTGTCTGGAATGTCTCTGCAGGGCAACCGGGAGGAGGCGGATAATCCCAACACCGGGATCGGGGCGTTCCGCTTCATGCTGGAGTCCAACAAGGGAAAATCCATGCTGGAGTTCCAGGTACTGTTCCCAGTTTTTCCCTGGCTCTGCTCTAGGGTTTGGATCCAGCTTTGGAACGTGGCTGTGTTTGGGATTCCGTACTTTTCCCAAAGCCAACCCCTCTCCTGGCTCCTTTCCCTGGAATGGGAGGGGCTGAGGTGTTTCTCTTCAGGGTCCTGTTTACACACAGAGACTTTGGGATGGATATTCCCAGCTCCAGCTGGCTTTGGGAAGCCTGACAGGTCCCAGTTTTTAAGCAGAATCTGTGTGTCCTAGAGGGAGAAATGGCTGGAAAACCTGGAATTGTCCCCGGTGCTGTCAGTGTTTCAGCTTGGAGAGGCTTATCCTGGACTCCCCAGGGCCCAGGGGGCGTTGGAGGCTCCACCTCCATCGTAATCCAGATTAATCAGGGAATTTTGCCCCGGTGTCCTGCTCCTGGTGGTGCCTTGAGCTCAATCCACATCCCGGGAAGCTGCCCCACCTCTGGAAGTGCCCCAGGCCAGGTTGGACGGGGCCACCTGGGCGGCTGTTCCGTGTCCCTCCCTTGCTCCCGATGATCCATAAGGTCCCTCTCCCACCCCGCCCCATCCCACCATTCCACGATCCCGCTCCCATCCTGCCTCCCCCTTTCCCCTTCCCAGGAGCTGATGACGGTTTTCCAGCTGCTGCACTGGAACGGGAGCCTGAAGGCCATGCGGGAGCGGCAGTGCTCGCGCCAGGTGAGTCCGGAGCCGCTCCGGGAACGCCATCCCGCCGCTCCTTGCCGGCCCCCATCCCACCCCCGCGTCCCATTCCCACCAGGAAGTCCTGGCTCACTATTCCCACCGCGCCCTGGACGACGACATCCGCAACCAGATGGCCCTGGACTGGGTGAACCGGGAGCAGAGCGTCCCGGGCGCCCTTTCCCGGGAGCTGGCGGCCACGGAGCGGGAGCTGGACGAGGCCCGGCTGGCCGGGAAGGAGCTGCGCTTCCACAAGGAGAAGAAGGACATCCTGCTGCTGGCGGCCGGCCAGCTGGGATCCGGCCACTCCGCCGGCTGCTGAATCCCGGGATCCGGCCCCGGGATCCCTTCCGGAGCTCCCGGCCCCCCTTCCCGTTTGCACATTGGAAAGAAACGTAGGGAAAAAGCTCCCGGGTGGATTTTAACCGCTTCCTCCCGGTTTTTGGAGGTGCTCCTCGGTCTCCTCGTTCCCTAGAGAATCTCTTATTCCCTCGAGAACTACTCGTTCCCTATGGATCTCCTTATTCCCCAGGGAATTCTTTGTTCCCTACAGGATTCTTTCTGTCCCTTGTTTTTGGGGTTAAAAACGCAGGTTTTGGCCCCTCCGCTCTCCATCAGTACTGGAGCGGGCAGGATTCCGTGGGATCCAGCTTTTCCTCTGGAAAAGCGCTTTGGATCTGATGCTTGGCACTCCCTCCCTCCTAGAGCAGAAAGGGATCAGTTGGTGAGCTCCTTAATTAAATCCCAAAGGATCGTGACGTGCTGTATCCAAAGGGATTGAAAACTGGGATCTGGGATTAAATCTGGGATCAGCCCGCAGCATCCCAGCCCTGAGCTCAGCAGGATCTGCAGTTCCCCCTGGAACTGTCCTCTCCGTGGCCCAACATCAGCCTTGGCTTTTCCATGGAAGGTTGGAAAAGCCTTGGAAGAGTTTGGGAATGAGGGCGGGATCTGCACTAATCATTCCCTTCCCCTTGTATCCATATCCATGTGGAACTTAAATGATATTTAGCTTTACAAAACCTTTTTATGGCATGGGATTGTTCAAACAGCTCCCAAGGAAATGGCATTTTACCCCTGGAAATTCTTACCTCACTCCCCCTTTCTCCACCAGACCAGGAATACAAACAAAATTCCAAGCCAGAATTCCTTTTTCACGCCAGCTTGGAGCTTTTCCCACTTCTTATCCCCACGAACCCTTCGGGGTGCCATTATTCCCACCCTCTCACCCCTTCCTCCCTCTGCCTGAGTGCAGGATATTCCAGCAATAATTGTTTTGGGATAAGATTGGAATAATTCCATGATCCATAGGTATCCTGCTTTTATATCCACATCCTGACGAGCCTGTTTTGGGGGTTCTATATTTTTTATACTTTCACAACACTATTAAACGTTTGATGTCGCTGGAAATGGGATTAAAAAGGCCTGGGGGGTGGGTGGGGGAGTGTTCTTGAAATGTTGGAAAAATCCAGACCTGGAACTTGGATTTAGGGATCACATGGAGTTAATCCTGTGATTTATTCCCCCGATTCCCCACATGAGGGAATTCCTGAAGCTCCTCAGAAGGTGCTAAAACGAACAAATCCAGGTTTCCTCAGTATGGAAAGGGGGTTGTGCTCCCTGTTGAAACGATGGAATGATGCGGATCTGGCGGGACAAATCCTGGGGTGGATTTTATACAATAAAACCAGCGATTTTTTTTTGGGGGGGATGACTTTGGTGCTTTTGCTCATTCTCTGCGGCCGAGTCGTGCCCAACCTCCACATTAAAACAGAAATGTTGTTCTCTGAAAGTTGCCATTTTTGGCTGGTTTTCCTCTTAAACCTGTAATTAGTTTGGCATCCTAAAATAAGGGTGAAGGAAGCAAAGAAGAGCTGGAGGAAGTCAACCAAATGAATCGTGCACTTCAAAAGGCACAATTCAGTAGGATTTGCTTTGCTGAGGATTAAATTCAATTAAAAAAAAATGGTTTAGTGGAGAATAATACCAAGTTATCTTTTAATTAGTGATAGATGTGGTGGGTAAAGACAATCAGACGAGGGTCAGAGGTCGAAATTAATCGAAGGATGAACCCACGAGACTGAAGGAAAATGACCCTCAGTGTGATGAAACCTGCCACAAAAGAGGCACTAAATAGCATTTATGCTCCAAAAAAGAGCAGCCGGGTGAAATTTTAGCGTAGGCTCGTGTCATAATAAGGAGGATGGTTTTTGGGGAGGCAACTTAGAGCATTGTGACGGATAAACACCCGAAGAAACCGTATTTCGGGGAGCATGGCTGGCGAGTGATTCCCCACGGTCCCGTCAGGAGGAATTAAAGGAATATTTCATCCAAAGGACACTTTGGGTGTGATTTTTTGGTTTCAGACGCTCCCACCACAGACCCTCCCCAACATGGCGGCGTTTCCGGCCTCCTTTCCACTCAGGTGACCTTCCCAACATGGCGGCGCTTCCTGCTCTGTCCTCTCAGGTGACCTTCCCAACATGGCGGCTCTACCCCGCCTCCCCTCGCCCTTCCCAAGATGGCGCCGCCCCATTTCCGCTTCCC
>NW_021937837.1:0-6742 GCF_001715985.3 Manacus vitellinus
TGGCACAGGTTGCCCAGAGAAGCTGTGGCTGCCCCTGGATCTCTGGAAGTGTCCAAGGCCAGGTTGGATGAGGCTCTGAGCACCCTGGAAAGTGTCCCTGCCCATGGCAGGGGGTGGCACTGGCTGATCCTTCAGGTCCCTCCCAACCCAGCCTATTCCCTGATCCTATAAAAGTCAGAACACAAAAATCTTTCTGCCTCGTTTTCCTTTTTTCCCTCCTCTCCCCTTCGAGCCAAACGAGCTCCTCCAGCCCCGGGTCACCTCTTCAGCTCCTCACCAGCACTTGGGGGAGTGCAAACACGGATTTCTATTGTGTCCCAAATCCCAGGATTTCTATTGTGCCCCTTGACCTCCCTGCTCTGCCAGGCAGTTTTATGGGAAGAGGAGATCGGGAAGTTCGGGGAGGCCTCGCCACTATTATTTTAGATCAACTCCCTGGAGCATCTTTGGGAGGGGAATGTGCCCAAAGCCCCGTTTCACAAGATCAGCACTCAGGTCCCATCTATTGTCCCCTGGTTTGTGTGTGACATTCAGCAGAGGGGCTTTTGTGCCCCCCCAAAAGAGTGGCTTTTGTGCTGTGTGACATTTCTGAACCCAAGGGAGTCCCAGCTCGGGGACTCAGCACAAGAAGGAGACGGGGTTTGTTCAGCCAGAAAAAAGTCTCTGAAATGAGGGCAGTGCCCTGGAAAATGCCATGTGGGAATCAGGGATAATAGAAAGAGTCCCAGTTTATCTCCCTGGCATCTCTAAGACACCACAGGGGTTTGGGGGTTCTTGCTCCCTGAGGGGGATTTAGCTTTTGTAGGAACGTGCTGAAAGCACCACACCTCCTCCAGGAAATCAAAAAATAAAAATAAAAGAAGGAAAGAAAAAGAGGGAAAGGAGAACTTTTACAGCTCTTTATTTGGGGGAAAAAAAAAAAAAAGCCCTTTTCTTTAAGCCTGAAAATCTCAACCTCTTTAAAGTGTGTCAGTAACAGAAAGCCCAGTCTGATCTACAGATGAAAAGTCTAGGAAATAAAAGGGGAAAGCTGCATTTCCAGGTCAGGAAATAAAGAGGAAAAGCCCTTCTCTAGTCCAAGAAATAAAGAGGAAAAGCTGCATGTCCAGTCCAGGAAATAAAGAGGAAAACTCCATCTCCAGGACAGAAAATAGAGAGGAAAACTCCATCTTCAGTCCAGGAAATAGAAAGGAAAAGCTTCATCTCCATGTCAGGAAATAAAGAGGAAAAACTCCACCTCCAGGGCAGGAAATAAAGAGGAAAAGCTGCATGTCCAGTCCAGGAATTAAAGAGGAAAAGCTGCATTTCCAGTCCAGGAAATAGAGAGGAAAAGCTCCATATTCAGATCAGGAAATAAAGAGGAAAATCTCCATCTCCAGCCCAGGAAATAAAGAGGAAAAGCTGCATGTCCAGTCCAGGAAATAAAGCTAAAAAGCTCCATCTCCAGTCCAGGAAATAAGGAGGAAAAGCTCCATGTCCAGGTCAGGAAATAAAGAGAAAAACTCCATCTCCAGTCCAGGAAATAAAGAGAAAAAGATGCATCTCCAGTCCACGAAATAAAGAGGAAAACTCCACCTCCAGGTCAGGAAATAAAGAGGAAAAACTGAAAGTCCAATCCAGGAAATAAAGAGGAAAAGCTCCATATCCAGGAAATAACTGGGGAGTTGATCCTTTTTTAGTTTTTGGCCACTGGAAGGGAAAACTCCCATTTTTTCCCCAGCTCTGCCTCAGGTTTGGGTCCCCAGGTGTGCCCTGGTGGAAGGGGGGATCTCCCATTCCCTGGGATGAGCTGGTTGGGTCTCCATGGGATCCCAATTTCTTCCCAAGGGAGCTGGGCAGGGATAATTTGCCCTCTGAAGGCACGACCCAAACAATTCTGATATTTAGATGTGTGTTGGAATCGATAAGAACCAGTTAAAGTCCCCCTGGGGAAGGAAGGAATTAAAAAGAAGGGGTGGAAAAAAAGCCCCAAGTTTTGCCTTGAGAGCCGAAATTGCTCCAGATTTTATTTTTGGGAGCCATCCTGGCATTCCCAAGCAATGGATGCACCTCTGGGTGGTGTCTCCTGGCACAGCAGCACTGAGGAGGTTTGCACCAAACACTGAAAGAAAAACCAGGGAGGGAAAAGGAGCAGGAGGAAAATAACGGGAAAATAAAACAAGGACAAAGAAAAGAGCTCTTTTCCAAGGCCTTCTTTCCCAAATAAAGCAGGAATGAAGCTTAAAAAATGAGCTTTGCCTCTCCTCCTGTTGTCCTGCTCATCCAGAGTTTGGATTCCCACCAAACCCTTGGGCTGGTTTAAGTTTTATGACAATGCTAAGCTTAAGACAACGACTCTTTTCTTGATGTCTTTGCATCAGGGGTGACTTAAACCACCCTCAACTCAATTTTACCTCCTTAAAAAGCGGGAGAAAAACACTTGGAAGAACTTCTGGCTGGGGTGGATAAATCAATGCCATGAAAATTCCTGTTTAGGCAGAGGAGTTATCAAAGCCAGGCTTAATTTCACCCACCACAAACAAGCATCAGCCAGCTCCAAATCCTGCCTCCTGATATTCCCGAGGTAGAACTCGGGCCCCTCTAGTGGAAATCCATGGAATATGTGGAGCAGGAGATCCTGCAAGTTATTCCTCGTCCAAACAAACACCGTCAGCTCCATCCAAACAAAGCAAGGACACCGAAATTCCCACCTGGATATCTGAGCCTCGGGGGCTTCAATCCCGCCTTTGCCCCCCCCTGGAATTTGTGGCTGGGTCGGTGTTTTCAGCTCGATCCTCGACGATTCCTTTTAAAAAGTTTCAGCACCACGGATGGGATTTTTTTGGGGGGTTTCTGTTTTTCCCCCGGTGCAATTTCTCCACCTGGTGGTGGAAAAAAACAGCTCCCAAATCACATCCCAAAGATGCTCTGCTCCAGGGATGGGATCTTACACCTATTTTACATCTATTTTACACCTATTTTACATCTATTTTACACCTATTTTAAGTCTATTTTTCACCTTCTGGCTTTCAGGTTCGGCCTGAGCGCTGGAACACACGAGCCGAGGGAAAATACACCTGGATTTGGAACTGGAAATTCATTTCCCTCCGGGTCCACTTCAGGCACCAGGATGGGATTTGTTGGGCAGGAGGTTTCCCTCAATCCCAACTAATGCATTCCCAGTTTTCCGCCCACCCACTGGCACTCTGATAACTCAGAAACAACTTCATTTATCCCTCAGGTGACCATTCCCAGAGGATAAATATATATATTTTTAACAGAATATCTTTTTTTTTTTTGATCAGTAAAAAATGCCCCCAAACCTCTGTGATCTCATTTGGGAGATTTTGACTGTATTTGGTGTTTTATTTGGCAGGAAGGAATTCAGGTGGATTTTAAAGTTCCAGCAACCTCAAAGCAGGATTTGATTTTTGATTTTTATGATTTTTATTTAATTTACTTCCCTCCATATCCAGGCACCAGGATGGGATTTATTGGGAAAGAAGTTTCCCTTCAATCCCAACTAATGCATTCCCTGTTTTCCACCCACCCACTGGCACTCTGATAACTCAGAAACAACTTGATTTATCCCTCAGGTGACCCTTGTCCAGAAGATAAATATATACTTTCTATATTTTTTTGAACAGAACACCTTTGTTTTTATCAGTAAAAAATTCCCCCAAACCGCTGTGATCTGATCCATGAGATTTTGGCAGGGAGGAATTCAGATGGATTGCAAAATAATCTCAAAGCAGTATTTGATTTTTGATTTTCATGATTTTTATTTAATTTACTTCCCTCCATATCCAGGCACCAGGACGGGATTTGTTGGGCAGGAGGTTTCCAGAGGATAAATATATATTTTCTATATTTTCTTTAACAGAACATTTTTGTTTTTATCAGTAAAAATTTCCCCAAACCTCTGTGATCTCATCTGGGAGATTTTGGCAAAGGCTCCAGCAATCCCAAAGAAGTATTTCATTTTTGATTTTTATGATTTTTATTTAATTTACTTCCCTCCATATCCAGGCACCAGGACGGGATTTGTTGGGCAGGAGGTGTCCAGAGAATAAATATATATATTTTCTATATTTTTTTAACAGAACATCTTTGGTTTTATCAGTAAAAAATTCCCCCCAACTGCTGTGATCCCATCTGGGAGATTTTGGCAGGAAGGAATCCAGGGAAGGCTCCAGGAATCCCAAAGCAGGATTTGATTTGTGATTTTTATGACTTTTTTAGTGTGAGATTGGTGGTGTTTCTATTAGGGAGGAAGGGGGGTAAGGGAAAGAACTGTTTTCCTCTGGGATAATGAACTTCCAAAGGGAAAGAGTGGATTTTCCTCCGTGGAGATTTTGGAGCGGGAATAAACCTGCTCCTCTTCCCTCCCACCAAACTGAGGGAACATCCTCCCTCTGCACATCCTAAATTAATGGCATGTGATTCCAGCCTTTTCCCCACCCAAATCCCAGCTGGATCCCATCCCAGAGCTGCTTGACCTGTGACTGGAGTTCCCAAAAATCCCCAGGGAATGCAATCCCTGCACTCAGGCGGGGAATTCAGGGTTAAAATCCCTCTTTTCCTTCCTTTGCTTCGTGATCCCTGATTAAACAGGGGCAGAACAGCAGGAAGCAGGGAATGGAATGTTGTTTTCCCTTCTATTCCAGCTGAAAAGATGGATAAAAGTCCTTTTCCCTGTTTTCTGTGCAGCCCAGGGTTTCTCCTGAGCCGTAAAATGCACACCTGAGACCTCTCAGGTTCGGGAGGGGATTAAAATTCCACCTGGAAGCTGCAATTCCCCCTCACCCTTCAGCCTTTGGAAAATCGGGATTGGGCTGAGATTTGGGATTAAATATCATGTCTCCATGTCCATATTCCCATTTATCACTGAGGGTCATGGAGAGTGAGGGCTCCAAGCACTTCTTTGTCGGGGGGACAGAATTCCCAACCCTGATTTCCCTCTTCCAGGGCAGGTCATGCACTGAACTGGCATTGCTGGTGCTCTTCCCAAACATTCCTGTGGCTGGGAACATCATTCCCATCCTTTCTCCTCAAGCCTTACCCCACCCCTTAAAGAGCTCTGCTGTTTTGGGGCTTTTTATGAGCTGAACGACCCCATTAATATGTTTTTATTTTGCTGGGGTTCGTTTTCTGCCAGAGAAAGAAGGGGAAGGAAAGTTGGGATGAGGAAAGGTGGGACAAGGAAAAAAATGGGACAGGTGAGAAATGTCTTTGCAGTGACAAACCAACTCTCTGTCCATGGTGAAACCACGGAGGGAACAGAAAACACTTGGATTAAAATCAATCCAATTCCTGAGGCCTGAGGAGAATAAAGGACTGGAGAGAATTCCCTCCTTATCCCATGGATCAATCCATGCCAGTGGATTACTCAGAGTTGGTGTATCCAGCAGAGACAACAGGGAGAATTTTATTCATCCCAACACCTTGCAAGCTATCCCCAATTAGCTTTTTAGCTAATTACCCCCTGGCTGTTAATTTGAAGGCATAAATTGTCGAGATTTTTACAAAAACACACGGAGAGAAACGTTGCTCCTGAGAAAACTCCTCCAAAGAAGTTCCCAGGAGGTGAGAGGAATAACAGCCACATAAAAGTGGAGCAAAATCCCTGGTTTCAGAGCAAAATGAATCCAGGGATTCATCCAGGGATCCATCCAGGCATCACATCCCACCGGGATCTCGTTGCCTTTCCCAGGGGGATGAGGAGCTGAGGGCAGGGACTCCCTGCAGCAGCAGCAGCTTTATTTATCCCCCTGGATCTTTCATCAGCAAAAAAAAAAAAGAGGAAAAGGTAAGTAAATCTTCTGGAAGAGATGATTTTTCTGTATTCCCTCCAGCAGGCAGCTGAGAAGGAAGGAAAACTTCCTCCCAAGTGTCCAAACCACCTCTCAGCAACCACCTGGAGAACTCCATCCTTGGGGTTTGAGCCTCCAGAAATTCCCCAATCCCTAAAATTCCCCCCATGCCAAGCCTGTTTAGGAGGTGAGGAGTGCCAAGGAAATGTTGGGATCAAGCGTTGGACTTGATGATCTTGGAGGGCCCTTCCAACCCAGCTGATTCTGTGACCGATGGAAGTCCTGAAGGTCCTCGAGGAGCACAAATTGGAGCTGAATCTTGTCCTCCTGTGACTCCAGAGCTTCCCCTCTGCTCATTCCCAGGGTTCTCCAAAGCCCTCATTCTCATTCCAGGTGCAGTTTGCTTCCAAGGGTTGTTCCCAAAACCAGTGACTCGGTCTCCAGAAGGGAATAAATCCAGATCCAGTGGCACTCACCAGCTGGAGCACGTGGACAACCGTGTCCTGGCTTCTCCCAGCTCTCCTCCCACAGGAATTTGTCCTCCCAAAAAAGTGCCAGCCCTGTCTGCCAGCGAGGTCACTTCTTCTTTGCTGGGGCCTTGGCATTCCCAGCAGCCTTCCCGTTGCTTTTGCTGCCTCCTCCTGCTTTTCCTGCTTCACATTCCTTCTTCCCACCCCCTTGTTTCTTGTCACTTGTGTCCTTTCCCCCCTTTTCTCCCTTTCCTCCTTTTTCTTCTTTTCCTCCCTTTTCTCCTTTTCCTCCCTTTTCTTCTTTTCCTCCCTTTTCTCCTTTTCCTCCCTTTTCTCCTTTTCCTCCCTTTTCTTCTTTTCCTCCCTTTTCTTCTTTCCCTCCCTTTTCTCCTTTTCCTCCCTTTTCTCCCTTTTCTCCCTCTTTCTTTTTGGCCCCATCCTTCCCTTCTTTCTTGGATCCTTCTTTCTGCTCCTTCTCCC
>NW_021937838.1:0-14651 GCF_001715985.3 Manacus vitellinus
TATATTTCTTATATTCTTTACGTATTTTTCCTATACATTTCTTATATTTTTTACACATTTTTCTTATATATTTATTACAAATTTTCTTATATATTTTTACATATTTTTTCTTATATATTTCTTATATTCCTTACATATTTTTCCTATACATTTCTTATATTTTTTACACATTTTTCTTCTATATTTCTTATATTTTTACATATTTTTCCTATATATTTCCAATATTTTTTACAAATTTTTCTTATATTTCTTATATTTTTACTTTTTTTCTTACATATTTCTTATATTTTTTACATTTTTTCTATATATTTCTTATATTTTTACATATTTTTTCTTATATATTTCTTATATTTTTTACATATATTTCTTATATATTTCTTATATTTTTTACACATTTTTCTTATATATTTCTTATATTTTTTACTTTTTTCCTATATATTTCTTATATTTTTTACACATTTTTCCTATATATTTCTTATAGTTTTTACACATTTTTCTTATATATTTCTTATATTTTTCCATAGTTTTCTTATATATTTCTTAATTTTTACATATTTTTTCTATATATTTCTTATATTCTTTACATATTTTTCCTATATATTTCTTATATTTTTACATATTTTTCCTATATATTTCTTATATTCTTTACATATTTTTCTTATATATTTCTTATATTTTTAACATATTTTTCCTATATATTTCTTATATTCTTTACATATTTTTCTTGTATATTTCTTATATTTTTCACATATTTTTCTTATCTATTTCTTATATTTTTTACACATTTTTCCTATATATTTCTTATATTTTTTACATACTTTTCCTATACATTTCTTACAATTTTTCTTACCTATTTCTTATATATTTTTTTCCATATTTTTCCTAGACTTTTCTTACATACCCTTTTAGATTTTTTCTTACAGATTTTGTCTTACATTTTGTCTTACATTTTTCCTGCATATTTTTTCTTCCTCCTCTCACAACCCATGCCAGGCCCTCCCCTCCCTCCCAGCCAGGAATTCCTTCCCAAATCCCATCTCTCCCTGCCCTCTGGCAGTGGGAAGCCATTCCCTTCATCCTGTCACTCCTTGTAAAAAGCTGCTAAAAGCTGAAAACACTTCATTTCTAAAAAAAAAAATCCTATTAACCACCTGATTCCCTGCTGTGCCCTTCCTGTGCCAGCCCATCCAAGCGCTCTTCCAGCCTGTAACGGATATCCCGGAGCGAATCCGAGCTGGAGCTGCTCTCCAATTACTTCTCTCCGGGCAACACAAACCATATTTCAGTCTCTCCCTAATGCAGGATGAGTCCTGCAGTGTCTGCAGTGCTTTGGCTCCCAGGAGATCCTGCTCGGAATCCATCAGAGCTGCCTGAGCCTGGCTCTTCCTCTTCTTTCCTTGGAATCAACCAGCATCCCCTTGGAATTTGGGGTGTCGCCCTTTTCCCTGGATTAAAAACTGGAATTGCTACTAAGGGAGGAAAGGAAGCGTGGCCAGAGTGGTGAGAGCTTGTAGAGGCACCTGGGATGGCCAAAGAGGGGGGAATTTGTGGGATCTGGCACCGAAAGATCCCCCTTTTAAAATGTGGGATTTATTTGGATTTCTCCAGCAACAAAGAATTGGAATTGGAACTGGAATTGGAATGGGAATTGGAATTGTAGTTGGAATTGGAACTGGAATTGGAATTGGAATCGGAATTGGAATTGGAATTGGAGCTGGAATTGGAATTGGAATTGTAGTTGGAATTGGAATTGGAATTGTAGTTGGAATTGGAATTGGAATTGGAATTGGAATTGGAATTGGAATTGGAACTGGAATTGGAACTGGAATTGGAATTGGAACTGGAACTGGAATTGTAGTTGGAATTGGAATTGGAATTGGAATTGGAATTGTAGTTGGAATTGGAATTGGAACTGGAATTGGAATTGGAATTGGAATTGGAATTGGAGAAGCTGCAGCAGACAAAGCCCCGGGAGGAGGGATCAGGGCACGGTTTGAGGGTCAGAAAATTCTGTTTAATTCATGTCTTGACCCCGGAGATCTAAATTTCCTTCCTGCCTTGGATCAGCTTTCCTTACTCCTGATCCCAGCATGGGGAAGCCTCAATCCGACCCAGAGGATAAATATAAATAATTTTGATTTATTTGGGTCATTTTGTGGAGCTCAGTTGCCCAAAGGATGGATCTTTCCTTCCAGACTTGTCTCTGATGGACAACTGGGAAAGGGAGACAGATATTGGTAGTGGGAAGGGGTGGAATCCCCATCCCTGGAAGTGCTCCAGGAATGGCTTTCCAAACTTAATTGCTCTGTGTAGTGGGAATTCCTTTGATATTTAAGTATTCTCCAGTCTGAGACGTGAAGGAATGATGAGAAAACTCTTGGACTAGTAAAAGGTTGGGAATGGGAATAAAAGGATGGGAATAAAACCAAATGGGAAGGGATGTGCTGACATTGGATCTCCAGCAATTGTGGGGCAACAGCAGGACAGTCTGAGCCTCTGGATCACTGTGGAAGCAGGATGGATAATGATTGGAGCAGTTGCCAGATTATGGAATTCTGAAGGAATTGTTGGGAGGGGAGGAACAGCAGAACCTCCAACAGGAGGGAAGAAACAACAAGGTTAAAATTTCTGCTGCTCCTTTTGGAGTAAAATATCCTAAAAAAAAAAAAATCTCCATCCTAATGGAAGGAATTCTTAGGAGCTTCAGGAACTTGGAAGTGCTGGTTTGTGCTTGGGAATGAAGGGCAAGACCTGGAGCTGTTGATTTGTGCTCAGCAGTGAATGCCAAGAGAAGGGAATGGTTGGATTGGGATAAAGGGATAAAGGGTGAGGAAGGGAAAGGAAACTGGGATAAGGTGATCCTTATGCAGGGAAGGGAAAAAACCACCCAGAATTCCATCAAAGGTCATGGAATTTGGTCCAAGAGTGGAAGACAGAGGGAAAAATCACCCAGAGTTCCATCAGAGGGGATGGAATGTGGTCCAGAATTGGAGATGGAGGGAAAAAACACTCAGAATTCCATTAAAGGGGATGGAATGTGGTCCAGGATTGGAAGATGGAGGGAAAAACCATTCAGAGTTCCAGGGGATGGAATGTGGTCCAGAAGTGGAGGAAGGAGGGAAAAAACACCCAGTGTTCCATCAGAGAGGATGGAATGTGATCCAGGATTGGAAGATGGGGGGAAAAACCACCCAGAATCCCATTAAAGGGGATGGAATGTGGTCCAAGAGTGGAGAATGGAGGGGAAAAAACCACCCAGTGTTCCATCAAAGGTGATGGAATGTGGTCCAAGAGTGGAAAATGAAGGGAAAACCCACCCAGAATTCCATCAAGTGTGTTGGAATGTGGTCCAGAAGTGGAACATGGAGGGAAAAAACCACCCAGAGTTCCACCAAAGGTGATGGAATGTGGTCCAGGAGTGGAAGATGGAGTGAAAAACCACCCAGTGTTCCATCAAAGGGGATGGAATGTGGTCCAGGAGTGGAAGATGGAGGGGAATAAACACCCAGAGATCCATCAAAGATCCATCAAAGGGGATGGAATGTGGTCCAGGAGTGGAAGACGGAGGGAAAAACCACCCAGAGTTCCATCAGAGGGGATGGAATGTGATCCAGAAGTGGAAAAAAAACCCAGAATTCCATCAAAGGGGATGGAATGTGGTCCAGGAGTGGAATGTGGACATTGCTTTATCCATGCAAAGCAGTTGCACTGAACAGAAGATTCCAGAGGACTGGAAGAAGGAGGGAAGTCTTCTGCAGAGGGTCTCAGGCTTCAGGGAGTCATCCTTAGGTGAAGGAGGTTGTTGGGAACATGGAAAATTCAGGGAAGAAGCAGCACTGGCAGCTTTCAGGGGATAATTCAACAGGGAAAGGCTTTGGAAGGCAAGAAAATGGGAATATATCAAAGGAAAAGCTGCAAACACTCCTGGGATCAACCTCAGGGCAATGTCCATAGGGATGGGAGAAAGTTGGGAGTCCAGGAGGAACTGGAATGGAGCAGAATTTAAGGAATAACGAGGAGGCTCTGGGCTAAAAAACAGGGTTTAATTGTGTTTGCAGAAAAGAGAAAATTCTGGCTTAGGAGGCTGGACTGAAATGTAGAGGAGAAAATGATGTAGGGATTGCTGAATATTCCAGGGAATGTGGGTGGAAGAGCTGCACCCTCTGTGGCAGCAGCTGGAAAACAGCTGGAATATAAAACAGTGCCTAAAACAAGGTTAGATCCCCGATTTTAGGGAAGGGAAACCAATGCCAGGGAGAAATATTGAGGCCAAAGGTTGGAATGGGATGAGCTTTAAGGTCCTTCCAACCCAAACCATCCTGGAATTCCGTGCCTGTTGTTGGGGTTTCCCTGGCAGGGCTGGAGGCTGGAGCACCCAGAGCACTTGCTGAGGCCAAAATTGCATATTTTGGGGTCTTAACCCTCAAGTTAAACCTCTCCCCCCTGAAGAAAATCCATTTATCCCCGACTTAGGGGCTTCAAAATGCCTGGTGCAAGTAGTTAAGCCTGACCTAGTTACTCCAGGCTTTTTTTTCTGTGGGAAAGGGACACTTCCTTAAGCTTATTCACTGAGGAAACATCTCCAGAGCTGATAATAAATAATAAATAATAAATCAATGATTATTTCAGGGATTCCAAGCAGAGCCTGCAGTGCCCAGCTCAGATTTGGGGATCCAGTTTCCAGATTCTTGATTTAGAGCAAATAAATCCTGCCCTGGATCCAGGTCTGTGCTTGATCTCCAGGATTGGGAGCAGGGCAGAGGATTTTTGGGGTGTCCCAGGGATCAAGTGGCTCCCTGGCAGGGGTTGGGGGCCTGTTGCTGCCCCTTATTTTGGGTTTCTAACCCCACAGGGCTGTTTTTGGGGGATGGGGGAACTAAAATCAGAGTCAAGGTTGGATTATTTTGATATCCTGGTCTTTCTTCTGCTTCTCCAAGCACCCAAAAAAGGGCTGGGAGGTTAAAAAACTATTCCATAAGGAGCTGGATCTGCCCTGAGCTTGGAAACTCAGGGCTGCAAAACATCTCCTAAATCCCAAACCATTCAATCCTTCCCAGGCAAGTGGCAGTTTTAGGTCAGAACAGTTTGACATTGGTTCTCCTACCACCCAAATAATTAAAAATATCACTATTGCTCCCTTCTGATTCCCTTCAGGCAGGTGGGACCTGTCAGTGGTGCTGAGGGGGGAGCAGAGGGATCATTCCCAGTGGAAAAGGAGGGAGTTGTTGGATGCAGGAGTTTTATTTAAGCAGCAGAGAAGAAAAAGAGTAAAAGGCACCACTTTTTGAGGTCTTTTGTTTTTTTAATGGCCCTTCTAATTAGGCTTGATTGGTGTTGGTGTTTCCCTGAACAATTAACAATATTTATCCCTAATTGGATTTGGTTCCACATCCAAAAGCCACAGATGGCTCAGGAAGGTGGAGATTTAAATAAAGGCACAGAAATGTTCTTTCTCTGCCTTTCCTTCTAAGCAGGAGATGGAGAATCCAGCAAGGGACACCCATCCAGGAGGGAAAAATGTCTCTGGTGAGGGCATCCCAACCCTGGCAGGGTCCAAATGCAACTCTGGAAACACAGGGATGATCCCAGAATCCCTGAGGTTGGAAAGTCCTCCAAGGTCCCCGAGTGCAAATGGGCAATTCTAATAAAGAATTGATCTGGGTTTCCTTCCCAGGTCAATAAATAGGGGGGAAAAAGGTCATAATGAGTGAATTTAAGTGGGATAAATTATGGAGTGGAACCATGGAATGGCTGGGGTTGGAAGGGACCTGAAGGATCATCCCAAATAATCTTGGGATTTTCTCAGCTCTGGTTTTCAGCTCTGGGATTTTCAGCCCTGCCCCAAAAGAGGGATGAAGACAAGGAGTGATGAGGGTTCTATTGACCTTTAGAAGGAGAGATTTCCATACTAGAGGTGCTGGAAATGTGGATTTTCCTCCCTCCCTGTTTCCAGGGATGTTTCCAGAGCATCCCTTGGGCAGGTTGGAGGTGAGCAGGGATGTTACAAACTGCTGCCTCCTCAGCCCTCCTGCCCTGGGGGAGCTCCCTGCTTCCTAAAAGGCATCAGTTATCCTGGCAGGAATGTGTGGGAAGGTGGAAAGCCACAGGAATTCCATGGAATGGGGGGTATTTTCTGGGAGCTGGATGCAAGGTCTAAGCAGCCCCGGGAAAAGGGGGAGAAAAAGGCAAAGTGTGTTCTCCTGTCTTCAGTTTTCTTGGGGTGACACTGGAAAAGGGCCTTTTCCCAACATTCCAGGGGTTTCTTTATCAGCTGACAATGCCTGAGTTTGAAAGGTCTGCATATGGGTAGGTTTGGATGGGATATTGGGAAGGAATTCTTGGCTGGGAGGGACTGGAATGGATTTTTTCCCAGAGAAGCTCTGGTTGCTCCATCCCTGGAAGTGTCCAAGGCTAGGTTGGAGCAACCTGGGCTAGTGGAAAGTGTCCCTGGGCTGGACCTGGGTCTTTAAGGTCCTTCTCAACCCAAACCATGCTGGAATTCCATGATTTTATTTCCAGATTCACCCAGTGCCAGGAGAACTCCCTAATCCTTGCCCAGCTAAACTTCCAACCCAGGGGACCAACAATTCTCCCAGGAGAGAAAAAGCTTTTTGCCAAGGCAATTAAATTCAATATTCAGAGGCTTTTCTTGCCTCTTCTCTCCCAGGTGGAAAATGAAATTGCAAACAGTTGAACACCATTAAAAAAAAAAAACCACAAACATCTTCTTTCTTTACTTCTCCTTTTTGGGTTATTTTTGTTTTTTTTCCTTAGCTGAGTGAAATGTTTTGATGTCCAGCCCCTTTGCTCTGGTGGACTGGCTCAGCATAAATTGAATTATTCAGGACAACCAAATTATCTCATTATTTATAGGACAAAGCCCTTGCAGAGCCTCAGATCAAGAAAGGCTGGTTTTAGTAAAAACCAGGCCCTAAAATGACACCTGGTTTATAACAATTCTGGCAGTTTGGGGGCCTCTCTTTGTTTGGCTTTGGCACAAGGACAGTTCCTGCAAAATGTGTGTCTGGGATGCAAGGAAAGGGAACATCCTGGTGGGTGGATGCTGCATCTGCACAGGGTCAGTGAAGCATATTTTGGGAAATGTGCTCGGTAAGAGAAAGTTCTGCCTCACTTGTCACCTTGAGAGAGGCTGAACAGCCCAGGAAAAACTGGGAATAACGTTTCCAGCAGTTTGGGAAGGAGTTTGAGGTCCCTGCCTGCCTTGCTGGGGATCTTATGGCCCAATGAAACAGGGATTTGTTGGAAAATCTGGAATTAACTCACTTTAAAGTGACACGAGCAGAGGGTTGGGCTGCAAAACTGTCGGCAGCTGGAATTCTGGAGGGCTGTTTTTCCAAGCAGGATTCTCCCTCCTGGCAGGGCTTGTGAAGCTGCTTTTCCCCTCCATGCCAGCCTTTCCCCAGGGAGCTGGGGCCCTGGGAGTGCACAGTCATCCTCAGGGAAAGGAAAAGCTCTGGAGCTGAGCTGGGGCAGGAATTTCACCTCCAAAGTTTCTGTTTGTGCAGAACCAGAGGGAATGAGGGAAGGGAAGAAGGAGGAAAATGCCCCCAAACGTTTCCCTGGGGCAGGTGCATCCAGGGGTGGGATCACTGGGATCATTCCTGGTCTTTCCCGGCTCCCCCTGATCCCTGACATGTGCCACTTGTTGCAACCGGGCTAAAAAACCCTTCCAAAGCTCCTTCTTCCCAGTTTTTTGGGCCTCCCAAAGAACCTCCAACCCCTTTAGAGCCACCTTAAATCCCCTGCTGTGCATCCATCCATCCATCCATCCATCCTACCCGTCCTGCCTGGAAAAACCCCCACATTCCTGGAGCATCCCAAGCCCCGGGAAAAGAAACCCCACATTCCTGGAGCATCCCAAGCCCTGGGAAAAGAAAACCCCCACATTCCTGGAGCATCCCAAGCCCTGGGAAAAGAAAACCTCACATTCCTGGAGCATCCCAAGCCCCGGGAAAAGAAAACCCTACATTCCTGGAGCATCCCAAGCCCCGGGAAAAGAAAACCCCACATTCCTGGAGCATCCCAAGCCCCGGGAAAAGAAAACCCCCACATTCCTGGAGCATCCCAAGCCCCGGGAAAAGCCACTCCTTACCTCGATTAACTGTGCCAGGGCAGCTCGGGAGCAGGACAGGACGAGGGAGGAGGATCCCACCCAGGAGGGAAGATGCTGCCAGCCTGGATCCCACGCCATCTTCTCTTCCCAGGATTTTTCCAGGGCTGAGCCCGAGGCAGGGCAGGGTTATGAAGGACTCAGCTCGGAGCACAGCTCAGCATTTCCCAGCAGCAGCAGCAGCTCCGGGCTGCCCCAGCCCTTTTTTTTCCTGCCTCCCTCTCTATCCCAGCAGCCGCGGAGGCGACGCCGGGGAGTCATTAATTAATTAATTAGCCCGGTGTCACTTACAGAGCTCGGCTGCTCCTCGAGCCAGGCTTGGAGAGAGGGGGATGCAGGAGCAAAGGAGCACTGGGAGCTCTCCCTGCCTGCCCAGAGGAAGGGAATTCACTTATTAAACCCCCGATTTTCCTCTTTTGTATATTTTTTTTTTTTTTAACAGCTGCCTGAGTGATTCCAGCTCTGGTGCTCTTGTTTTTCTCCTGCTTTGCTGAGGGAATTCTCTTCCCTTAATCAAAAAGAGGGATGAAAGCCAAGCTGATGCATCAGCAGCATCAGAGCTCCCCCAGTCCAGTGGTGCTGGAGATGAGGGTTGGATATCTCAGGATGTTAAAAGCATCTTTAGCTCCTGAAGGTTCTTGGAATCTGAAGGATTTGTTGGCACGATCCACAATTTCACCCGGACTTATGGATGCAAAGATTCCCAGAGTGGGTTGGGTTGGAAGGGACCTTAAAGATCATCCAGTTCCAACCCCCCTGGACACCTTCCACTGTCCCAGGTTGCTCCAACCTGGCCTTGGACACTTCCAGGGATCCAGGGGCAGCCACAGCTTCTCTGGGAAAAAATCCATTCCAGTCCTTCACCACCCTGCCAGCCAAGAATTCCTTCCCAATATCCCACTCAAACCTACCCATATCCAGACCTTTCAAACTCAGGCATTGTCAGCTGCTAAAGAAATCCCTGGAATGTTGGGAAAAGGCCCTTTTCCAGCATCACCCCAAGAAAACTGAAGACAGGAAAACACACTTTGCCTTTTTCTCCCCCTTTCCTGGGACTGCTCAGACTTTCCATCCAGCTCCCAGAATATATCCCCCATTCCATGAAATTCCTGTGGCTTTCCACCTTCCCACACATTCCTACCAGGATAACTGATGCCTTTTAGGAAGCAGGGAGCTCCCCCAGGGCAGGAGGGCTGAGGAGGCAGCAGTTTGTAACATCCCTGCTCACCTCCAACGTGCCCAAGGGATGCTCTGGAAACATCCCTGGAAACAGGGAGGGAGGAAAATCCACATTTCCAGCACCTCTAGTATGGAATTCTCTCCTTCTAAAGGTCAGTAGAACCCTCATCACTCCTTGTCTTCATCCCTCTTTTGGGGCAGGGCTGAAAATCCCAGAGCTGAAAACCAGAACTGAGAATCCCAGAATGGTTTGGGATGGGAGGGACCTTAAGGATCATCTCATTCCACCCCCTGCCATGGGCAGGGACACCTTCCACCAGCCCAGGTTGCTCCAACCTGGCCTTGGATACTTTTCAGGGATGGGGCAAGCCACAGGCTTCTCTGGAAAAAATCCATTTCCAGTCCTTCACCACCTTCCCAGCCAAGAATTCCTTCCCAATATCCCACCTAATCCCACTCTCCTTCAATTTAAACCTGATCTCTGAAGGTAACTGGGAAGAGGACTGTGGGATTCTTTAATGGGAAAAACCTGGGGGTTTAGGCAAAAAAACAAGCACAGAGATCCAGGAGGATCTAATCTGCTGCTCTGCTCCAGCAATTTTAGGGAACTAAGCACAATTCCAAGAAAAAAAAAAAAAAAAAAAAAAAGCTCCCCAGGAAATGAATATTTTAGAAGCTCAAATGGACTGCCCGGCTTCGAGCTTTGCATTTCTGATGGGATTGGGAAGATCCGAGGAGGGCGGAACGATGCCAGGGATGCTTTGGAGGGGGGGCTGAGAGCTGAGATGATGGGAATGTGCTGGGAAAAGCGGTACAGGAACTGGGAGCGGTGGAAAGGGAAGGCGGGATGGGCTGGGAGGCCTCATCAGCAAACGACAGACGGTGGCAGCACCGAGACAGGGAATTAAATCCACATCTGCAGCTCGGTCCTTCCTTCCCGATGAAAATCCAAGATCCCAAGGATGGGTTCACTCAACTGCTTTTAATGCTTTACAGTTTAATTCCTTAAGGAAATGAGGCTTTTGGATACACTTTTCTTGCCTTTCTCCTCCTCCCTCCACCTTATTTTCCCCTCCCCTGGACTTTTAAAATGTGATGTTTAAATTCAGCTGCAATTGGCTGAATTAAATCCAGCTCAATTGGGATAAAGCTCTGGGAGATATGAAGGAAATTTTGTGCATTTAATTGTTGAAAAACTGAGTGTTGGGTTAAAAATTAAACCATTTGTAGCCCCCATGGAGGGAAGAAGGAGAATATGTGGATAATTCCTGCTGGAGAGCAGAGGATCCAGGGAAGCTGTGACCAAAATGGGGAGCTTTGGTTTGTGTCTGAATCTTCCCAGACATAAATCCAGGGAAAATCACACCAGTTCTTCTTATGGGATCGTTTCCTTTTGGGAAACATTGTGTAAACAGCAGTGCTAATTTGTTTTGAGGGGGATTTTATGGGAATGCACCTCAGGCAGAGGAAAAGTTCTGGAATGCTGTTTCCAGGATTATTAGTGCTTTCCCCACGGGCTGGGAGTTCCAAACTGCTCCATCCTTTTATTCTGAGGGTGGTTTTGGAGTTTTATTTTAGTTTTGAGAGCACTGAACAAACCAAACTGGGATTTCCTGCAGCTCCAGGGGAGTTCCTTCCTTTCCAGGAGCTGGACCTGCCTTGGCATCAAACCCCTTCTGGAAACATTGGGGGCCAAGAGCTGAGTGAAAAGAGCACCAATTGACCTGATCCTTTTTAATTTCCCTCCTCCACACTTCTTATTCTCCACGTTGGTCACTGCAGTGGAAGTTTTTTGGGGGAAATCTGCAGACTTTCAGCACTTTGTACCTTCATTTCAGCTTCTCTCCTTCAGCAGGTCAGAGCAGAATCTCCTCCAGCTGGGATTTGAAATTATAAGTTTTCACCTTGGCCTTTTATCCCTTTGACCTTTCAGAGCTTTATTTTATGGTTTTAATTTCTTTCAGTTCCACGAGGAGGTTACAAACACATTCTTTCCATGCACCTACTTCTAATTTAGAGGCCCAAATACCTGGGGCTGAATATTTTGTGGTGGGAAGCAAAAAGTGTTGCAAAACTTCCATTTTTTAATGGAAATATCTTTGGTGAGGAGGCCTCTGAAAGAGAATTTGCTGCTTCCCTCCCTCCATGGGCTTTGGATCCCCCTTGGAGCTGTGGGGATGGAGAGAAAGAACCTTTTGCCTGAGTGGGAATAAAGGATTTCAGGGAAGATGGAGAGGGTCTCCTTTCCTGCTGAGTGTGGGATCATCCCTGCCCACCCATTCCCAGAGCTCCAATGCCTTCCAACAACCCCTTCCAGGCTTTCCCTGCTCTCCTCACTCTTCCCCCAGAGCAGTGAGGTCCCAACCCATGGGAATATTTGTCTCCACCCAAGTAGGAAAGGAGCCCCATTCCCGTTTTACAGAGGCAGAGATGATGGGATTTTGCTGAATTCCCAGCTCCTCAAGCTATCCTGGGTCTTAAAACATGGATACATCCTTTCCTAACCCTGCAAAACATCCCAGAAATAAAAACTGGGAATGGGATGATGTTGTGTGGAGAGTTCCAGGGAGACCCCATCACTCTTCAGCCCAACCAGGAGCAAAGAGGGGGGAACTCCAGGGCAGGGAGGGAGAGCTGGGAGCAAGGAAAGGGAAAAACCAGGAGAAAGGAGGAGTGAATCCTCTTAAATCCCTCTGGCTGCAGTTTGAAAGCCCAGGGCAGGGAGGGAGAGCTGGGAGCAAGAAAAGGGAAAAACCAGGAGAAGGGAGGAGTGAATCCTCTTAAATCCCTCTGGCTGCAGTTTGAAACCTAAGGGCAGGGAGGGAAAGCTGGGAGGCAGGGAAGGGAAAACCAGGAGAAAGGAAGAGTGGAGCTTCTTAAATCCCTTTGACTGCAGTTTGAAACCCCAGCGCAAGGAAGGAGAACTGGGAACCAGGAGAAGGGAAAAACCAGGAGAAGGGAAGAATGGAGCTTCTTAAGTCTCTTTGGCTGCAGTTTAAATCCCAGGGCAAGGAAGGAGAACTGGGAGGCAGGAAGAGGGGAAAATCAGGAGAAAGGAAGAATGGAGCTTCTTAAATCTCTCTGGCTTCAGTTTGAAAGCCCAGGGCAAGGAAAGGGAAAAACCAGGAGAAGGGAAGAGTGGAGCTTCTTAAATCCCTCTGGCTGCAGTTTAAATCCTGGTGAAATATTTTTCCCTTTAGACATTTGGACCTTTCCCTTTGTGCCCGTGGTCCGTGGCTGGGAATTCTCCTTCGGAAGAAGCGTGGAAGCTGAATTTGTTTTCCATCCCAACTTTCCCTCGGAGCCGAAGGCAAATTCGGGAGCATCCCTGATTTCTGCCGGCAGGGAGCAGCAGCCTCACCCCGCGGCTGCCCTTTCCCTTTAAATCCCTCTGAAAAAGCCTTTCGAGGGTTGAGTGGCTGCCCGAAATTTGGAGAGCGGCCAAGCCGTGGCATCCTGCCAGGGGTTTCCATGCCTACCAGGAATGTTCTGCGGTGCACCTTGGGAGGGGAACGGCACTTCCTCGAGTTTTCTTTCCCCTCCCTTCCAAGGAGGGAGTAAATCAAGCAGGCGAGGAGCTGGAGCAGGCGGCTCTTCCCACCGGCTCCTCTCCGCATTCCCATGGATACGTGTCCTGGCTGACGGCTCATCCCGCGGTAAGAGGGAATTTTGGCGCTCAGGTGACCTTTTGGCTGCTCGGGAGATGCTGTGCCAGGGGGGATTCGTGGCGCTGTTCCCAAAGCTTTGGATCCGGGGGGTTACAGCTTTGGGATTGGGATAACGCTCCGTGTGCCGGCGCTTCTCTCCCCAAATTTTGTTGCTCTGGTGTTTTGTTGGATTAGGAAAAGATCCGTCCACGTTTCAGCCACGAGATAGTTTGGGAAGCCGTGAATTCAGCAAAAATCCTGACGGTTCTGCCTCTAAAACAGGAATGTGGCTCATTTCCTACTCCCCAAATCCCTGCCAGGGCCGGCGGGAGCGGGATATAATGGAATGATTCAGCGCTGTGGGACAAGGTTCCTTTGTCTCTCCATGGCTCCACTTGGATTTGGGATGGAGCCAACGTGCCCTGAGGCCTCAGGTGGCTCCCAGCCCAGTGGGACAGGGCCGGGATGTCCCCACAGAGCAGCTGAAGGGAGGGGTTGGATGTGGATGCTTTGGAGCCGCGGGAAGGTCGCTTGGAGGCAAGGAGAAGGACACCAGTGTTGGAAGGTCATGGAATACCAGGATGGTTTGGTTTGGAAGGGATGTTTTAAGGGGCCCCCAGACCATCTTTGACTTCCTCAGGTCCAGATCTCCTCCTGGTTTGCTTTATCTCCTGGGACCTTGTCGTGGTCTCACCACCCAGCCAGGGTGAGGCACTGACAGCCTGTCTGCTCTGTCCTGCTATCCCAGAGGGAAATCTGGCAGCTGGGAAGGGGCAGGGATGGGTGGAAGACTGGGCTGAGGCTTTCTCTGAGCTCAGAGTTGCTCCTGCACCGCCTGGTCCTCGTCATCTTCTCAATCCTCGTCATCTTCTCAGTCCTCATCATCTTCTCAGTCCTCATCATCTTCTCAATCCTCATCATCTTCTCAGTCCTTGTCATCTTCTCAATCCTTGTCATCTTCTTGGTCCTCATCATCTTCTCCCACCCTGCTGGTGTTTGAGGAAAGCTTTTCCCAGCCTTCCCAAACCAAAGGGAGCCTTTTTTTTTTTGTTTAGGAGGTGCCATAAAACCCCTGGGGGTGGTGGGGTGGGGCTGGGCCTGCCCACAAGAAATATCCCATGGATGAAGACAGATTTGTGGTTGATTTTTGCTCTCCATCCCCCTTTCCATGAGTCCCTCTCCTCTGTAGCTCAGCACCTTCGCTCCCCCTTTCCCACCTCCACATTCCAAGATGCCTCTGGCTGTGGGATTGCTCTCATCCAGCAGCTTCCCACTTCCAAGGAGTGGGAAGAAGGCCCCAGGAGTTCATCTCCACCCTGCTGAAAGAGCCCTGGGGAGAGTCACCACCCTCCTGCAGTCAAATCCTGTGGGTTCTGTGCCGGGCTGTCCCAAAGCCCAAAAAACTCATGGAAATTAAGTAGTTTTCTAGAAAATGACCCAACTGAGCACCAAAAGGCTCAGAAATCTGGATACCATGGCTTCAGAGACCTTTGCACAGAGGAAGCAGCTGTTCTGAGCTGGCAGGAGATGGTTTGCTGCTGACAGAGGAAAATGGGATTCTCCGTGTCCGTTTTCCTGCTTTCCGGCTTCCTGCACGTCCTGTGGAGTTAGGACTGACTGCCAGCCCTCTTGAGCAAGGCCTGAGATCAGACAAGCTGCCACAGAGCAAGAAATAGTTCAGATGAATGAGTCAT
>NW_021937839.1:0-4934 GCF_001715985.3 Manacus vitellinus
GGCAGAGTTTCCAATAACAACTCTCCATTCTTGAAATGCAAAGCCTGAAAAATGAAACAAGCGTTAACCTGGAATTCTTGTTGCCAGCACTGATGTGGACAGAAGTTATTAGAGAGTGGAGCAAAGCTAGCACCACAAATAACCTTGGGCTCTCTAGCAACGCTGTGCATTCATTGGTCATGGCACCAAAGTTTTGCTTTTCAACCCATCTGCTAAGGAAACCTTGCCAGAAAAGTGAGCTTATAACACTACTTTTCTTAAGAAGTTAGGAGGCCTTAATCCAGTGTACACGGATGAGACCCTGAAATAGGAGAGAGGCCAGTTGCTGATGATCAGTGCTGTCGCTGATAATGTCGGAACGGCCAAAGCGACACGAAGAAAGGTTCCAGCAAAGTTTATTCCAAGGAAAAAGCAGGGACAGCCGCCCGGGGCTGCTGCGCAGCCCCTTAAGTACAGTTTTTGAACACACGTAATGCACACGGATAGGACAGTTCAAACTTTCACACCAGAATTCTTACAGCTAATAGGTGCATTTTCTAAACTCTACTTTCTCACCACAACTTTGCTCTTTCTCAAAACAGCCCAGTTCTTTCCCACAACAGTCCCGAGCACCTGCTCTTATTTCTCTCTCATGTTGATGTTTTTCCCAACCACTCTCATTCAAAACAGGTCCTTGTTCTCATGAGACAGTGCTCCTGTTCTCATGAGACAGTGTTCTCTGTTCCCACAGGACAGCTTCTTCAGGATGCATCAGTATGTTGTCAGGATCAGGGCCTCCATTTTCAGTCCTCTCTTTCAGTCCATCTCAGGGGTATACTTTGATCTGGTCAACATCTATTGCTTCGTCAGTATGTGCCAAGGTGCTGACAGACCCGCTGTCACCCATGACAATTCCCCCTTTTTTGTATTTATGCGACAAAGATGGCCTTAACAGTCTGCTGCAGGGCCCTTTGCAACAGGCTGATCAAGCAAGGCATCAGTATCGACAACCCCTGATTCAAAGCTAAGAAGCAATGCAGCATTTCCCAACGAGGATGGATAACAACACTTCACCAAGAAAAAAGAGAGTTCATCTACCATCTAGAATAAGGACTCACTATGGTCCGACAGATTCATGTAACACATTCCTTTAAAATCTTGACACTCATGTAAAGTATTTTTAAGTCTACACATATATATCTACACAGTTTCTCTCTCTCATACAATCTTTTTCCAGTCATTCATTGGTGGCCACCTCAGTCACACTTCACTCACGCATAGCTGGAATTTCTATTATACTTTTACATTTTAATTACACACTTTACATTTTAAGTAGTTATTGGCTGTGTACTTCTCAGTTTGTCATCTTTGGCAGTCACGTCCAACAACTGTACCTGGCCTGAAAAGGAATACATACAAGGAATATAAAGCCTAACAAATTTAAATGAGATCTACTCCGATTTAGCATCTGTTTATGCACCTGCATGGTTTCTTTCCCCCCTTTTTATATTTTAAAATGTTCATTTGATGTGTAAAATGTTTTCTTGACAACACTTTGTCCTATAAGTGAGTTAGGAATCCCTGCATAATTGTTTTAGCTCTGGAAAACCAGCAAATTACAACATTACTTGTCCTTACAGTTTTTCAAAACTTCCTAAATTGTGGAGAATTAAACCAATGTCTGAGTTACATGAGTAATGTATGATAGACAGCAACACATGATTTCTGTCTATAGTCGGTACCTAGAAAAATGAATAGATAAATCACTATTACAGGCTGCTAATACAGCTTGAAATTCAGTGTCTTCTGTGAGAAGTCAGTCCAAGTTGTCTCCGATGTCTGGGATGTAATTAACTCTCAGCTCTTGTTCATCTGCTTCTTTTAGTTGTTCTTCACCTTTAATAAAAAACTCACAAATTTGTTATTAATAGTTCAGTCAGTTTTAAGTGGGTATCATGGGTAATTTTGCAGTTTTTCTTTGAAGCTGAAGGCCTAGTGATGACTCTTTGCAGTATAATTCTCTCTATAGGAGATAGGTTCTATGGCTAGGTTTTATGAATTTTTCCTGGAGCATTCTTCAATCCTGCTTCTCAAAGAACATTGGTTAGAACAATCACATTTAGTTTTTGCTCATCTTTTTAGGTCTCTAACTTCTGTATTTACTTTTACTTTGTTTCTGTCATTTTGAGTATCATTTTATCATGTTGTACTGCAGAACAATTCTCTCCTATTGTAAAGTAAAACACACTGAATTTCAGGAAGGTCACTGTAACTTCAATAAAAGCAAATAGCAGCTTTCATTATGAAGAAACAATTGGCTGTTCAAAATCTCAGCATATGGAAATCTTTCAGAGGATGGGATTACTGATTTTTATAAGGTCTTAGTGCATAATTGGATTAAATATAGTTTTGTATCTTTTACTTTTCTATTATCAAGCCACACATGGCTTGTGATTTGAACAGGATTCACAAATTCATAGGGCAGATTCCTGCCTCTCTGAATATAAAAAATGAAACTGGAGAACAGTCATGTCCTTTTAAAACTTAAGCAGTCTCATCCAGCCTCTGAAATGATATGATCAGCTAGGATTTATAAGCAGCTAATTCTGAATTTTTGCTGATATTTATATATTTTTCTGGGATATGCGTGAAAACTTTAAGCATCTTATTTAAACAAAATAGGTGTAACAGTTTAACTTACATCCGTGTATTTAAGAAGTTAACACTCTTAAAGTAGCTCTCAACTTTAGCAATTTACATAAAGCCACAGTAAAACTCACTCAGGCTGCTTTAAACTAGGGTTTTGCTCATAAGAGTATACCAGGGGATCCAGAATGCACACCTTGCAAAGCAGCAACAGTTCTGGTTTAAGCTTGTCACCTGATAGCAGGGACACACCTCTGCTGCTTAGCACAAGAGACCAGGACAGATGCAGTTTAAACTTGAAACACTGCCTGTTGTTAGGCAGTTTCCTGTATTATATCTTTAGATTTTATCTCTCTTTCCACAAAGGTGGAAACTTCCAGCTAGAAACAGTTTATTTATTTTTCCCTTTTTACTCTGGCAAAAACTGCCCCTGTCAAAAAAGATATTTTTGAGCTAGGTATTCCACCAAAAAAAAAACTACCTTAAAGCTTCTTCAACGATCTCAAAAAACCTATCTGTAAAATACAGAAGTAACAAAAGAATGTTTACAGAGCTGTTTGAGCAGGGGGGGAAGAGGGAAGGTAGAGCAGCTGTGCTCAGCAGCTCTGCCGGAGAATCACTCCCCCCACACACACTGGAATTTTCTTATCACAGGCAGTTGTCTATCAGCAGTTACTTTAAAAACTCTATTTCTCCATTACATTTATGTATGCATTTTAAAACAATTTTGGTTATTTCAATGAACAACTTCAGAAAACAGTTAGTGAGACTATGTTATGAAATTGTAAGACAATTTCTTTCTCCAATCAGAAGGTTACAAAGTTGCAATTTCTATAAAACAGGAGATTTTTAATCTCCTCCCAGCTCTGAGGGAGTGAATAAAGTTTCTGCTTAGTTACCAAACAACAGACCATCTCTATCATGTGAAATACACTCTGTTTCTTTCCCTGGCAAGGCTGAATCTTTTCAAGGGAAGGCTTTTACTTTTCTTTTTCCTTTTTCTCCTGGCTAAGAACTTTGTTTCTTCACATACACACACACAGTAACAATAATATTGTGAGCTCACAAAACCACATTCCACAGACACTACAGTTAACACAAAAATTAACAGAAATATCAGAAGGCAGTCTTTTGCCCCCCCTTTTCTTTCCACCCCCCGGTAGGGATCGTCGTCTTCAGGCTTCTATGACACCAAACTTGATTTGTTGCATATTTTTCTGTGTTTTATCTTACACACATTGTGAGACTGAAACAGTCAATTAGTACATGAACAAAAAATAGGTAACTCAGGCTGCGAAGAAGCAAGAAAAGGAGGTAGATGCTGACTTTTGAGTTCGAAGGCTTCTACAGGGATGGGCTTTGCTGTCTTGTTTTCTGCCCAGCCCCCATTGTTCTAATTTATCTCTGTCCCTCTCCATTCGCTTATAAATCTTGCCTTGGATTTCTTTTCTTAGTTGTTTTCTCGGTGGAGTTATCTGGTGGAAAAACTGCTTTTTCTGCAGCAGTGGCAATGGAGGGGGGGGTCCTGACTTCTTTTCTGTCTCCGGGAGTGAATTATTAAATTTTTCTGCATTTTTTGCTTGGAGGTGTAGTTCAAGGACAATTTGTTACATCAGCAACCTGCTTATCTTTCTGGGCAACTGCGTTTCAGAGTTTTAGTTCTTATATGAATTATTGCATAGATCGTTGCCTCCCATACTCTTCTAAATCTTTCAAAGTCTCACGGAGCAAGTGTTAGGCAAACACATGAAATGCAACTTAACGTAGCAGCTTCAAAGCCTTATTTTCAGTACTATAACAGCACACGTCGTAAATTAAATTCAGCAACCTTGACATTCTTTCGGTTAAGGAGGGATTTCCATGTAGATAGAACTACACTTTCCTCCTTCGTTATGTGCTGTCCCACTGTTAAAATATAGTCCCTGGTGGCACCCCCGTTAGCTTACCTAATGAGGGTCAAAAAGTTCAGGTCCGGAGCGTTTGGCGGGAACCAGCCCCGCTCTCAAGCTTCAGCGGGCTCCGTTCCCCCTGTGCCTCGCCCCACAGGTCCAATCTCCCTCTAGGAGAGAAAATCCTCTGCTCTTTCCCCCTCTAGGAGGGAAGTCACGGCAGCTCCACAATTGGAGATAAATCCGTCTTCAACGTTGCAATCACGTCGGGGTCACCAGATGTCGCTGGTAATGTCGAAACGGCCAAAGCGACACGAAAAAAGGTTCCAGCAAAGTTTATTCCAAGGAAAAAGCAGGGACAGCCGCCCGGGGCTGCTGCGCAGCCCCTTAAGTACAGTTTTTGAACACACGTAATGCACA